>NC_092676.1:15773112-16076142 GCF_964355755.1 Antedon mediterranea
TACTGCCATGTATTATTTATCTGTATTATTAACTGTTAAATATCACTTTATTTTTCATTAAAATAATAACATCCTGGATTTTTTTGCCTAATGTTGTGAAACCTTTAAGCGCTGTACAAGACACTGAGAGAAAAAGTTAAAGCCAAACCGAAGTATGGAGATACGCCCTCGTCTCGGTCTCAAATTTAACCCTGGTGAGCACCAGTTGTGTCTCAGTCATCCCGGACTCGGGCGCCTTTTACCCTAGTAAAAAACTGTTTTGATATATTTGGTACATTTGAAAATCTCAGTTAATTGGTAGGACATCATTCAAAAAAGTTATAAAACAAATAAAAAATGAGAATGTCATTTAAAATGATATAGTATAAAACTACTCTGTAGTAAATAATATTCTTGGCATTTAATCTCTGTTTTTATTGTGAAATGCTACTAAAAACTAATAAGATTAATCATTGTTATTTATTGTATTACTGTATCCAGTATTAAAGGTATGTTTACTTTATTTTTTGTAACAATTGGTCAACTTTAATCAGGTTCATTGTCACAAGTCGCAAATTTAAGTCTCTTTATTCCCCTATCAGGTAATGTTTATCTTTCACTACAGTGTTTGTGTTTGTTGAGGTGTTCTCAATAGAATAATTAGTGAAATATCCACAGCTTTTCAATAGAAATTTATCTTGGATTGTTAGATAACAATCTATATAGAAATCCATATAATCTGTTTTTTCCCCCATTATTTACAATGGTTTTTGTATTTCCTTTACTATAACTTATTTAGGGTACATTCAGACTCGCAGCTTAAATGTACAAAGGGTCAAAATAACAGGTCTTTTCATAAATTATGTATTAAAAGATGACTAAAAAATGAAAGATGTATCAATGTCTATTACAAGTACAGTGTTTCATATTCTAGACTGATTAATTGATAGTCAACTCTCTTGAACCATCCATGGGTCACTCAAAAAATATAATTTTTACATAGGCCTAGTAAAGAAGATTTTGGACCTGAATGACTTGTGGTTTGTGAGCTGGTTCGTTGACACTTTCCATTTACGGTAGGATCATCACAAAAGGAGAGAATTACATTTGAAGGGTTTTATATGAGGTGTGGTAAATCTAACTGGATTAGTGTTCTGAAATCTTTACAAAAGTTGCATTTGTCATAGAAGCAGATTATGATTGATGAATCAGAGAAACAACTTGATAAAATTTGTTAACCACTAACGCCATATGCCAAGCACTAAATGAAGATTAATAGATCCTGCTCAATTGCAGCACTCAATTTAATAACTACTAAGTACTTTGCATCCATAACCAACAATATAATTATTATAATAATTAATTAATAATAATTATGGCTATTTTGGCGTTTTGTATGAACAAAAAAGTAAAGAAGGGATAAGCCTACAGTAACATGGCAAAACATAATTAAAGTCTAAAGTTTGTGTGCAATATTGATTGAGTAGGTTCCAAAATAGAGGCTATAAAAATTTATTTTGTTTTATTCAATTATACAGTATGTAAATTCCTTGTAAACCCACATCAAGCTGTACCATAAAGCCTTGTATATATAAATTACTATAACACCCCTATTCTAATAGTGAGAATGGTCCATTGCCTATTAGCCAATCAGAATTAGCCTTGCCTAAGGGTCTACTTTCGTTTTCATTGCTAAATACAGAGAAGTGCACAGTTTAGTAGTGTGAAAAGTCTTGATGCTTGAGTTTAGTGAGATATTAACTAATTAAGTACCAGTAAAATAGACAGATCAAAGTAGCCAAGGACCTAGTTGCTTTGTAGTTGCTAGTAAGGCAGTGTAAATACATGATGTAATATCAGTATTCTACAGGATATAACATGTGTGTGTTGATTTTACTAATTTAATTTCAGTAATTAAAGGTAAGATATAAGTTATTTCATTGCAATATAGTAATAGTAGTTATTAGTAGTAGACTTTTCATTGAAACAAAATAAAGTGATGATAGTGTAGTGGAGTTAGGCCTTCCTATTCCAGGACCTATTTCAGTTCAGTTGCCTGGACATTTCTTTACTCATGCCTGATACAACTCATATATGAGGCCTACGTTTAGAAAGCCCAGGTTTATTCTGGTATTCCAGTACAGCAATAAAGGGTCCTACTAAGCACTACACAATGATACATATAACATGCCCCTAACCCTATCATCAACATAACCCCTGAATAATTATTACCTCACTCCTAAATATAACAGAACTTATACCCTCTAAATACTACCTTGTGGATGTGGTGTTTAGTAGTAGGAGCAGTATTAGAGGATGGATGGAGCTGAGTAGCTTTTACAAACCATCAAAAACTGTTAATGAGGCTCTAATTTCATTTTTGTTTTAGCTGTAGCTTCATAACGTTTTTCAAAACCTTGTCTTTCTCATTGTTGGAGAGAAGTACAGTAGAAATATTTTGAAACTAGGATACTAATAGGTTGCTGCATCATAATCGGCTCAACATGGATTTCCCAGGTGCATTAAGTGTAGCAAGCGTTTGCAGAATTATCATACGACCCCAGTTTTGTTGCTACTTTTTAAATTAAGTTTCAATAACATTCACACGTCTTATTTTTGTTCTTAATCTGCCTATTCACTAAGCTTATATTGTAACAATAGCATACCATTCTCCACAAGTTTAGAGAAAAAATAGTGTAAACACAATGCTACAATGGAAGCAATTCTATAGATTGTGAAAATCTGGTGGAAAATCTGCTTATAAAAACCTTGAACTAGTCTTTGTTTGGGGAATTTTGTAACATTCCAAATGTATTCAAAATGTTAGGTGGTAAGGTATAGTTTAATTATTATTGTATTACGAGTTGATTTTAAATGATGTTATCAACAAACTGAGGTACAGATTTTTGACATGATAAATTGGTTGTATTTGTCTTTTGAATTTTATGTGTGCCTAAAATGGTTAAAAAGATGTTTCTGGTCCAGATATATCCAAATACTTGATACTTTTCATTAGAACTGATAACCTATGCAAAATGTAGGTAAAAAGAGGTGTACACACTGTAGCACTAAACATACTGTAGAGTGAATTGTGAAAAGCCTGCGCACCATGCTACAAATAACAATAATTTTCTATTCATCAACAAAAAGTGGACTGGCTACACTTAAATTACTTTATTGTGAATATATGACAATTTCATACAACAATGTCTATAAACTTCAGAAGCCTTGAAACTTGTCTCATATACAACCTTCCAGAAACTAGAATCACAAACAATCAGCTAGACAACTATATGGAATCATTTTATTTTATCCATATCAGTTTTGTGTATTATCATAAAAATTAATAGTCATGGTCATCCTATTTTATATTCATATAAGTTTGCTTCAAATTAGGCATGTGAAATGTCTAGACAAGCATGTCAAGAACATTTATTTTTATTCATACAGAACAACACAATGTTAATTAATACTATATACACAAACTAATGTAATATATATTATTACAATCTGTTTTTAATTTGTCTTTACCAACCAGTATGCATGTTTTATGTTACAATTAAATACAATTTGACATGTTTAAGTTGTAAATTTATTTTAAAGTTAATTGGCACACTGAGCCGTGTAACAGAAGAACATTTCACTTTCTCCCCAAGGAACTGTTGGCTAACATGTATTTAGCTTTACTTACTTACTTACTTACTTACTTGTTTCCGGAGCTCAGCAATGCTGGGTCCAGAGTCGAGGCTAGGCTATACCTATAAGCCCCTCTTGATAATTACATCAACTCTTGAATATGGCGCAAATTTAAGAGGGTGGTTGGACCATGCCCGTTCAAGACCGGACTTAAATTGATTGGTTGATCTTGAAGCTACTACATCCTCCGATAACCTTTAGAGGTATAGAACATAGGCCTACTATAATTGCAAAGATGTATCTTTAGGGCTTAGAATTGCAATATGTTGCTATGGGCATGGCTCATATGCATGTACAGTCATTTTACTTTATGGAAATTATAAATTATAGTAGGCCTACACAACATATTGTGTTGAAATTAAACTTCCACCACAATTCTATATTTGTCATATTTTGGTTTTCTAATATTTTTTTTTCTTTTTTGGCAATTTATGTAGCTAAATGCTTGTGTTTTTATTTTCAGGTCTCAAATTCAGTGCTTTAAGAAACTTCATTTGAAGTTATACTGTTGCAGATGTTAAAATGGCAGGTATGATGGGCCTAAGCTCAGCATTTGAGCAAATGCATTTCTCAGTTGATGGTTCCAACTCTGGTTTGAGTAGCTGTACTACAAGTCATTCATCTCATTCCCGCTCAAACTCTTCCATGTCGAAGACTAACATTCAAATCCTGCAGGAAAATAAACCAAATAATCAGGGAAACTTTGACACATTGAACACAAGTTTTACAGACGACAATGAATATGTTGAAAAATTTAGTCGCATGGTGGATTTGGAGCGTGTGCCATGGAACAACCAACACATATTGATGGTGCTGCAAAATACACGTACACGGCACGTTAATGAGAAAATACCCTTAGACATTGTACAACGATTGTCGTATCTCCTCCAAAGACCTTTGCTAAGAATTGCCAAGGAAGCAAAACGTTTAAGCTCCGTTTATCAAAAATGCAGTAAAAATGAAATCCACACAGCTATAAAGATTATCTTCTCTCAAACGTTGGCAGAAAGTTGCTTAAACTCTGCGCTCAAGGCTCTCTCGTTGTATCAAATGAATGGAGAACAGTACAAACAAACTAAAAGCACCCGTGCCGGTCTTATTTTTTCAGTTGGTAAATTCTACAGGTGGCTTGTGGATACACAAGTTGGACTACGAGTGCATGAGTTGTCTGCAGTCTATCTGGCAGCATGTATGGAAAATCTATTAGTGGAGATGTATAACAAAGTTTCAATGAACACTTACGAAATGCAGGATAGACCTTCATTGACAATAGATTTACTAGAATATAGAATTGCCAATGACTGTGACCTGTGGGGAGTGCTGCAGCCATTTGAACATCTTGTTTGTGGACGTAATTCTACAGGTATGTATTGAACAATTCTGGTATAAATTTGATTCTGTCCTACAATTTACTTGTTTTTACCTTAGAAACAAATTTATTTTATTATTATATAAGATTTTTGTTAACCTTTTAATAATTTTTAAAAATGAATTATAGGTTTATGTAGTTTATATTTTAAACTTCCATTTTTTTTTTAATTAGTGATAAATATTGAATATTAATATATTTATCAGTAATATTTAGTGTATTATAGTTGAACTCAGATCACCATGACAGCTGTTATGGTATGCTTGGTGTGTTTGTTGTGCGACTGATAGTTCCTGGCCCGGTTCATAGATCATGTATACGTGATTTTAAACGTTTTCAACTTGTCCTCCATGGACTTCTAAATAAGCCCCCCACTGTCAACAAAAGTATAATGTGATCAAGCAAGATATGAAATTACATTGCCAACAGCAGTGCAGTGAGTCACAGATGTGCTTCATTGCTCATCACTTATTTTGTCTCACCTCATTTGAGTTATGATTGTTTTTTAAAAGCTGCTGCCATCCTTCCCATTATTGTAATTGATAATGAAGTTGAAAATAATAGAAGATCTATACAGTTTCATATTATCTAGTCTACATACAATTCCCTGCATATTTTTGACACAAACATATCCATTGATAAATCACTAATCCACGCAAGGTAATAGCACATTGTTGCCATTTTATAATCACAATAAGTTCAGTAACTTTTTTCTACATTTAAATATATCGTTTTGACTTTGACTACCTACAAAATAAAAGCTCAGATATCATTGAATTATCTGTTGGATATAGGCATTCTCGCTCAGTTTTTTGAAACAGCAAATATTGTGGTTTTCATGGCATACTTGACAACTTTAAAAAGTTATTTCATATGGCTTTTGTACTGTAGGTGCGTCTGAGGCAGATCAAGGATGTTGTGAAAGCTACCATTCACACTACGTGGAACGGAAGATGGCACCATTTTGTTGATTAATGTCAAATCATAATATAACACTGTACAGAGCTGTCTTCTGTTCCATGAAACTGAACAAGTGTAAATGTAGCTTTAGTGAACAGATGATACAGGGGGTTCCCCTGGAGCCACCTCTGGTTCCTCCTATGACATATAGAAGTACTGTACATACATAGCATAGGTTTTTAACTGGTACCTGCTCAAAATCATCTGTGTCTATATTCATGTACAGTAGGACTAAATGTAGGGTGCAGTACTTCATTTTCATTGATAATGTTCAATAATCAGTGCCTGTGATGAGAACCATGACAGACCTTTAAATGAGTAATGTAAGAAGTATAGTGGTAGTGGTTCATGTGGGTGGTAATTATAGTAGGCGTAGGAATAAATCAAAGGACAACCGTTGCAAACAAAACAAAAAAACTTATTTTCATATTTTATGGGGACCTTATTTGAATGAGTAGACCTACAAACAGTATAATTTAATTTATTGTTACTATCTATGTGTTCACTATTTTTTCTACCTCTCCCGTGATAAAGTTATTTTAGATTGAAAATCTTCAGTTCTTTATTGTTTTGTTTAGTTCTCTTGAGAATTGAGAGATAATGTTTCGGCATGAACAAGCACACTTAATACACCGCTGGTGATCGTTTTTTGAAGATTTAATTGGTTATTAGAGATGGCAATGATTATCTGTTTAAACACAACCAAACCAACCATGAAATGAACTTGGTATTATTATTCCAAGATCTACTATAGAATAAGTGACCTTTAAGCATCACTGATTTAAAACATCTTCGCTTAATCATGTTTTCATTGTAGGATAAATATATTGAGGAATTAAATATTTTAAAATAAGACACCCACTTCTCATTGAATAAATAATTAAACATAATATACACTGGTAGCTTTAACAAGATCATCTGGATAAAGGTAATATATCTGACAAAGAGTACAATAAGGTGTTAAAGTCTGAATAAACTATGTAAACAAGTTATCTATTACTTTATCAGTAGTAGAAGTTCAGTATTTGGTGGTCGAGGCGGCTTTTACCTTTTTTTTTGGCAACATATTATTGCTCATGGATAGTTTAGGGATTTTTATATTTCCTTTAAAATGTCTATTAAATGCAATGGATTAATTATATAAGTGTATGCGTGTATCTGGTGTTGATATTTGTATACTCTACATTTAGTTTCAGTTTCTGATTTAACTTATTGAATACAAAAGTACTTTTACAAGCAAAGATTGAAAGAAAAATATGTATTTTTTAACTGAACTTCCTGTTCATACACAATGTATATTGGATTTAAAGTAACAATGATAACAAAGCAATTCAAAATTATAACAGCAACAATCACTTTTAAAAATATTAAAATAAGTTTTTAAGTGCTTCTGTAGGCCTAAGCACTTCTGTCTGTCAATTTAATAAGGAATACTTTTACTTTCCAAAATAATGTTTGTATTTTCAATTTGTTTTAATACACAATATATTATACTATTTTATACTTGGTTAATTTTTTTACCATAGTGCTATTTATTGCAAACAATTGTAATAATTATGTAATTATCGTTAATAATATAAATTATACAAAATCTGGTATTTGTAGCAATGCAAGTTTCAACTCGGAGAAACCTTAACTAGTGCAGGATTTTTGTTCCATACCCGTTTATACGCTTATGAATGAATAAATGAAGGATAAGAATTATGTTGTTTGACATGTTCATTAATTATGTTAAGTTTTTTTTTTATTTTCTTTTTTCTTTAGGAGCTCTTGCTCTTCCACCTGTAAGTGGGAATTCTAAAACTGGAAATGAAGCAAATAAAACGAAAAGCAGGAGGGAAATCAAAACAAATGGAAGCTTGGAGATGTCCAAAACACTTGAGCAAAGTCTTCTAGCAACGTGTGTAGGAAGCATCTCTGAACTAGGTAAGAGTACAGATGAGAGGCCTAGAATTTTGAGATACAAGGATGCTATCTTCATTGTTCTTGAAAATATAATTGTACTATATAGGCATGCTTTGTTTTCATACTCTAAAAACAATGTCAGTAGGCCTACATAGCAGTTGGCCTATTGTTATTCCAATTTTTCCCAACCTACTTTCTATTTATGTACAAATTTTAACCTTCAATTGTTAATGTATTTCAGGTGATCTTGTTTGTCGTGCGATGCACTATCAACAGAGTAAGCAACGAATCTCAAGTAATTTAAATGGTCGTTATTGTACAGCATGGAGTCCTGATGCACTTCATACTTTATACTACTATATGCGCTGCCATCAACTAGAAATTAATGAAAATCCCAACTTGGAACCACCTGCTATTCAAATCAACTCAGAAAGGTAAATAGTGTAATGATTTTTATTTTATTTTTGCTGCAGTGCAACAAATTTCCTTAGCTTAGAAACTGTATGATCTGCTTATGGTGAACTACTACTACTACTCATAATTTTATATAACAATACTAATTACATATTCAAATATTTGATTTACAGGCCATACACTGTCCTCCCACCTCTCATGGAATGGATTCGTGTAGCAGCTGCCAACTGTGAACATCGTCTTAGCTCTGTAGTGGATGTTGATGATGTACGACAAGCTGCCAGACTTCTTTTACCAGGCATTGATACCCCTGTAAGAACCCTAAGGTACTGTAAACTAATTCTATTTTTCATGCCTTAATTTAGTTAACACATTATTAATTACACATATCCTATGACAGCTACTAGAAAGCTTCTTATGAGCTAACCTGTAACTAAACTTTTCATTATGTTATTCAATAGAACTGATGATTCATTGTGTTCCTCTCGTCATCTGGATGCCAGTCAGTCAGCCAGTCGTTTCCAGCAGGACCTTGGTTTTAGAATGCTAACATGTGGAAGGACTGACCTTGTCGGTCAAGCAATCGCAATACTTGGGCCTAAAGGAATTAATACTGTTAATGATCAGGTAAAGCTTGTGAAATCCAACTTTATTTTAATATTTTTGACTTTTAGAATGTTATCCAATTTCAAGTACCCATTGCATCCTGTATTCATGGTAGTATCATACATTGTATTGTTATACATATTTTGTAGATTATTAGTTCTCTTCACTTCAATTTTAGGTTTAGTTTTTCCTCTTTAATTTTATAGAGAGATCTGTAAAAAGTACTGTTTCTCATATTTTACAGGGATTAACTCCCTTGATGTTTGCCTGTGTAAGAGGAGATGAGGCAATGGTACAAACGCTTCTGGATCACAAGGCTAATCCTGATCTTCCAGTAAGTTAATAATGTCGTGCAGGTCAATAATGTCGTGCATCAAGGTGCAGGTCAATAATGTCATGCATTGAGATGCAGGTCAATAATGTTATGCATTGAGGTGCAGGTCAATAATGTCATGCATCGAAGTACGAGTCTCTGATTTATGTGATTCTCCAGTGGTTGCAGTCTACCCTTTTGTAATCAAAAAAGTTATGCTTATTCCTACTCAGTCTATAGTGATTTCTGATCACTACCAATGCTAAAAAGTAATATTTCTTATTTTATCAATCAATATAATTATATTATATAAAATTAAATGTTCAAAATATTTTCAGGTCCCAAGCTCTTATCAAAATTATCCGTGTGCTCACTCAACAATCCGGCACTGGACGGCGCTATCATTTGCTGTAGCGTATGGCCATGTATCTGTAGCTAAATTGTTGTTAGAAGTTGGTGCTAACGTTGAAGGTTCAATACAAGATGCTGAAGATAACTACACTGATTCTCCACTTCAACTAGCTTCAGCAGCAGGTTAGTAATGACTTATAACTTATCGCCACCAGATCCCTAACACCAGCGTTTTGTATGGTGTGCGCCCTGGTGTGTATAAACTCCTGAGTTATGCTTGGGAAAAGGGTATTATATTTCAATATACTGTTCACTATGTTATCAATTTTAATGTCAAATGAAGCGATTTCTATAGCAAATGTCAAATACTTCCAGTTTAGCTTGTTACCTTTATAATAAACTGGTATAAGAGATATTTGAGGTCACTGAAATCTATATGCTAGGAGAGTACAGTATGTAGGCCTAACATATTTGTGCCATGTTTATGAAATCGTATCTTCTTTTCTCACTTATGCTTCTTTTTACATCATATTTAATTAATAATCCATTTTTTCTATTCACAGGTCATTATGAACTAGTCTCTTTGCTGTTGTCTTATGGTGCTGACCCTTACATGACCACGGTGCATAAGAATGGAATTACAACCAAAGGTCACAGTAATTCGTTCGCTTTGGCTGCTGCCCATGGCCACAGGTAATGATCAATACTAGAGCTTTTTCTATATTCTAGTAGACCTTGCTACAGTCTCTAAACAGAGATGTTTGTGCTCATTCGGATAAAAAAAAATCCAATAAAAGAAACGGAAAACTGTCCATCTCCCTGTAAAGAAATGTATTTATTTTCTTTATTTTATACTTATGAACAATTGCTTAAATTTGAAAATTTTCCATTGGCAGAAATGTGCTGCGCAAACTTCTAGAGCAGCCAAAGTTTGTCAAACCAACTGATATTTTGTCGTTAGAAGAGATTTTAGCTGAAGGAAATGATTGTACTTCAAAGGAAAATGATTGGAAGTCATCACCAGCCAAGATCACCTCTGCTCTACAGGTAGATGTATTTGAAACTTGATTACGTTGAAAGTTTTGTTGTCAGTCTCGTTTTAGCATTATGTCAGTAATGTAAATTAAATGGTACACAATAACATTTCAGTCTATATTTTATAAACAATCATATTACTTGTTTTATAGGAAGCAATGTACAACAGCTGTGAGCATGGTTATCTTGACATTACGATGGAGTTGAGGAGTATAGGTGTTGCCTGGAATATAACAACATGGACAAATGCTATACTTATGGCAAAGCATATCCGTAGAAAGACTGTTATACAATGTCTATTAAGAGACTTTGACTCTATCAAGTTTGATGAATATGATGAACAATTCGTGGAAGAAGGAATTCCGCTATTGTTTAACATTCTAAAACAGAGCAAGGTATGGATTTTTTAACATTTATAAAATCTTATAGCTTTAAAAAAAACTGCACATTCAGTGATAAAGTCTAATATGTTAATGTTATGTTCTTTGTAGAAAGACGTTGCTTCAAGTCAAGTGGCATCCATATTGGCCAATCTCTATGGCAGTGGACCGCTAAGCCCAATTGAGCCACTGAAGATTGTACAAAGTGCTAGAATAGGTATGTACAGTATATTAATGTGATGAACCTTCCTAAACAATAGAACAGTTCTTCTTCATTACAGCAACTGATTTATTCTTTATTTTCTATTTATTTATAACAGATCCTCAATATGTAAATAATCGCGAGATGTCGGATGTAACATTCATTATTGAAGGACGGCCATTTTATGCTCATAAGATTATTTTAGTGACCGCATCAAAACGATTCAAGGCGATGTTGTCTGATAAGTTCACAGAGGGCAGTCAACCATGTGTAGAGATTGTTGACTTCAGATATCAGATATTTAAGGTAAATTTGTAAATAATTAATTTAGATTTGAATTGAAAAGCGTAAATGTAGAATGTTATAATTGTTATCAAAATAACCTAATTTAATATTTTGTCTTTGATTGTTACAGCTTGTCATGCAGTATTTGTATTATGGCTCACCAGATTCCCTCAGAATCGACCAGGTTGATGTTCTTGAGGTAGGCTAACAATATTTGTCTCATAATCTTGGTTCCCACTTGAAAGCAATGAAAGTATTATTAGAACTATTCTAAAGTAAATTTCAATATTACTTCAGCCAATGGCTTTAAACGGCTATGAGCTCATTGGCCCAGGGGCCCCGGAGCTTATGAGAGGGCCACTAAAGCTTGGTTCCCAGTAGAACGTAACGCAAGGACGTAAACGCAACGCAAGCGTTTTAACCAATGAAAAGCGAAGTTATAGACAGTTAGCAATCAAAAGCGAATAAGCCATCTCTTGTGATTGGTCAATTCACTTGCGTTGCGTTACGTCCTTGTGTTGCGTCGCTAGTGGGAACCATGCTTTAGGGTCCCTAAACCAGGGACCTCAGGCCTCTGCAGTACACCACTGACTTCATCTCAATCCATTTGGAGTTTTTGCCATAAATCATAACCCCACATTTAATTTTCCATGGTGTTTAACCAACATTTTAAGCTGAAGTTACGACTTCACTCTTATATTTTCACTATCATTATTTTTCATGGATCTTATTATTGTATTGAATATTTTATTTATCTTTAAATGTACAGTTGATGGCTGCTTCTAATTACTTTATGCTAGAAGGATTACAAAGACATTGTGAAATTTTGTGTAGTCGCCTTATAACGTGTGACAACATTACTACAATCTACAGACACGCTATGGTAAGTATAAGCGGATACTCTCATGAATAATCTTGTGAATAGAATAAAGTAGTCCTGAAGATGGCCTATAGTAAAACGTATTATAACACACCTAAATAGATTTTTGTCATTTCATTGGAGGATTGTGGGTCACATGATATTCAATAACTACTCCATTGACAAACAGCTAATCTGTTGACTGTGTGTTAAAAAAACAACCTGTGGTGTCATGCCGTCTGTAATCGTCCAAAATCTGAGTGCTGCCTCTCAAGTGGTTTATCCCTGGTCTAGCCACTCCTTAAAGTAGAATAATAATAATGATTGTTTTACATTCATGCAATAGTACAAATAATTCTTTTTTTCACCTCATGAAATTATTCGTACTATTGAACTCACAAATGTACATATTTGTATAAACATTTGAAAAACCTTCTACATGATTTAAGTAACCTGTGTGATGTAACAATGTAATAAGATTTCAGGCACATTTTTAATTTGTTACAAAATGCTAAATTATATCTTTTTTTATTTTCTTAGCTTTACAATGCTGAATGCTTAAAAGAATTCTGTCATGCGTTTCTTCTTACGTACATGGTAGAACTACTAGAGACAAATGAATCATTCCGCAAGATGATGTTTACCAACAAGGTTCAGAATCATGATGTCATACGTAGTCTTGAGAACTGTCTTGCTAAACGGTTGTACTGCAGATTTCACCGAAATTCAACAGTATAATAATATATAATGTTTCCCTCATTGTATTTAGGAAAACTTATTTTGTAACAATTTTTTAAAGGAAATTCTACATTGAATCAAACAAACGTGAAAACAAAGTTTTTGTGAACATTGTTCACATTTTGTGTGCTTGTAATGGTAAAAAATATATCTTGCTTAAGTATGTGATAGTAAAAACATTTTTGTGTAATGCAGGGTATAATTTGTATAGAAAGACAATGTATTTATATTTATAATGATAAGCAGACATAATTTAATGTTATGAATAGTGTTTATTAATATGTAATTTATTTTATTAAATTTGTGCCAAATATTATAGTTCATTAGAAGTAGCTAAGGAAACGAAAATGTTAACATTTATTTATTATTTTTATTATTTAACCTGTTAATATTATTTTGTATAGTTTCTAAACAACTCAAACACATTTAAAGATATTGTAGATGTCAGAAAAGTCTTCTCAAAATATTCTTCATAAATACAAGATTATAGAAACTATCTTAAGCTGTTACTACTGTGTGTACTGTATTTTTTTGGATGAGTATTAAGAGAATATTTTAAAGAATGCCAGTCCCTATAGCATCAATATCTCATAGGCATATTGTGTGACGCGAATGAAAAATATCTAATTTAAAATGTTGTTGTTTTTAAAGAAATAAAGTATACACCTTAAATAAAATATAGTTTTTTTTATTGAATTGTTAAAATGTAATTATGAAACATTACATGGGGTGAAGTTCGCAGGAGACAAAATAATTGTTAACTATAGTTTTTTAGGTGATTGCACTAATCTGATCACCTATTGTGTTGTACTGTTTTTTTATTTTCCCATTGCAGCCATTTCCTTAAAACAAAGGAACACAAAATCTTATTTTTGACCACCAGACAGAGATTCCCTTTTTTTCGATGTCATCAGTTCCCTGCATCATATATTTCCAGTTTTATGAAATTCTTTGATCATAATATTTCTAATAAAACGATACTGCTTCATGGCACAACACTAGTTTGACAAGAAAGTGTGATGTGCCCAAATATATGGTCGTGATATGACGTCATCGTGTCCATATGTGGCCACATCACACTTTTTTGTCACATAAAGTTTAATAGTGTAGACAGAGCTATAGGATAAACCCCAAAAATAAACATTTATGAGGAAAAGCATCTACCGAATCTTCTTCTTTTCATTGACTTTAAAAAGGCTTTCGGTAAAGTTGAGTGGATTATCAAAGACTATTCGCTGCATCGTTAAGGTTTTGGTAAAAATTAAAATAAACCAAAATATGCCTAACGACAAAACCGGTTTAGTGGCATCGTTTACTCGGCTCAAGAGGACCGCAGAGCATGCAGGGGAAAAAGATCCGAATACAGTAATTAAGTATAACAAAATCTATAATAGTATACTGTATTTAGAAAACGGTCCTTCAAACGTCCCTTATAAACAAGCATTAACATATCGACCTTCTGTCCCCAGTGAAGGTCCACCTTATTGCCAAAACCAGGACATTCCATCAAGTTACGTGATTAACTTGCGTCAGAGTTTTTCTCTATCTTCGCAATATTGTTTATAATTTGATATGTGCAAAACTCGGGTAAGTGCCGACTGACGACGCGATGTGCGTCAATCAGAAGGATATAATTTAAGTCAATGACGAATGATTTCATGTTAGTCTTCTTTCATTCAATCAATTATTGGACTCCTTTCAACGTTTCAAGGCGTTTGCATTTTGTAATAACAAAGGCAACTATGAAAGAGGTTCATTAAAAAAATTTGTATTAAAAAAACAGTACCTTATTCGTTATCTTTCACCGTTACAACTGATAAAATAATAAAAAAAACGTATTTGTAACTAAATTTTCCTGGTAAAGTCAAAATGAAATTAAAAACATAATAGAAACAAAGTTCACTAACTGTATCTACTTCTACCATTAAACTTCAAAAAGTCCAAAACAAAGCTATTCGTAGCCTTCTCCATCTTCCTCCTACTACTCATTTAACTTCTTTTCACTTCACCATTGCTAAATACCCTTCCTCTTCATAACAGATATCGATATCAACTTGGCTGTCTTACCTTTGAAGCTCTTGCTCCTCAATCTATCTCTCAATTACTTGCTAAGATCACATCTAATGGCCATACGGCAGATCACTAACTGTGATCTCCTTCTACCCAGACCTTACTCACTTGTAAGTTACTTGGAACTTTTCAAACAGTCTTTTAGCTTCAATGCTCCAACTAGTTTTAATTCTCTTTCTTTAGATATACGACTTGCCTCATCCCCTACTTTTCCTTCAAATTTCTGCTCAAGAACCATCTTCTTGTTTGTTACTTCCTTTTTCCTCTTCTCTTCTGAGAGGGCCAATTTAATTTTTTATTCTAAATTTTTGTGCTTTATTTTATCTTTATAATTTATATTTATTTTAATTTAATTGTTATTGTTACATGTTTATGTCTTTTCATGATGTATTTCTGTGAGGGTCCCTAATGATCAGCTTTGGCTGGATAGTAGATAGACGACCCTCGTAAAATAATATTGAAATAAATAAATAAATCGTTCTTCTTTCTACCAACTCACAATACGGTTTTTTAATGGTCCCCTGATCCTCAAGGCTCGTTTTTAAATGACTTTTTAAAAGTTTTTTTACAAATGTATGTAGAACAATTAACAAGCCAACAAAATAAAACGAATAGTACTAGGCCTATAGGCCTACAACGCTGCAAAAGAAAATGGTGGTCTCTTGATCATTTAAAACGCCATTGTCGAGCTTTAAAGACATGTTGTATACAATACCATAGTCTAGTTAGAAAATCTTTATATTGAATATTTTAGAAAACTACGTTTAACGATTATTATATTTTAAGGATAACTTTTCAGCAGTTCACCAATTTGAAGTGCACTGGTTTGTATTAAAACATTTTACGATCATGGAGACGACGTTATTGCAATTCCAGGCTCATTAAATAGAGAGGGTCTAGTTTGGTAGCACATCGATTGACCGATTATAATGCCGTGCTTTTAATAGAGAATGTTCAAAATGTATGCAGTTATGAATTTATAATATTCGTAATGAACTATTAGGCCTAGTATTAAAAATTTTTAATCTCCATTCTTCAGATATGAACAGGTACTAAACTTTAACACTTGTAGGATTCTCTAAAACAGCAATTCAATACGCGAACATTAAAATCCGACCTTGGTATGCGCGAAATGGGAGGACCATATAATACCAAGACCTACCAAATTGAAAGGGAAATGGGAATTCTTTGATATGGCATGGATGTTCTTTAGTCTCGTTTTTAGGTCTAGTCCATGAATTTCTTCATAGAACTGAGACTCAAATGACAAAACGTTTTCTGAGCCGGTGTAAGATTGAAATGTGTCCGGTGCCATTGAGTGTCCACCGGACAATTTTCAGCATTGAATAGTGTAAAACCAGCTGTTTAAAATGGTTGCAACCACCCGGGCAGTTTTCATCGATAAAAAAGTAGGACCATTGACTGTCACATCACCTTACCCTGTAAAAACTGGCCGCTGGACATTACCAACTCCCATTATAGACCGGCAGCCCAGAGACATTTGGTTAGATGAGCTAGGTACCAATATCTGACTATTTAAGTGTGTTGGGGGTCTCTTTAAGCAGCAGAGAAAAAGTCTGTCGTTTGTGATACTGGTATAAGGATGTTAATGGGTAAAATTAGATGGTATCTCTCTCATTTAACCGGGGTCGATTTTTTAGCACGTTTCGGGGTTCCCCCGGTCTAGACGCAGCAGGGGGTACCCGGCAGACTCCCATTTTCATTGACTTAAAGTGACCCCCAACACACTTAAATAGTCAGATATTGGTACCTAGCTCATCTAACCAAATGTCTCTGGGCTGCCGATCTATTAGGGTAATTATGATTCCTTAAAATAACAACTTGAATCGCAAACAAAACAAAAAAATATGTCGATCCAAATAGGCCTAAATATTATTCATATTGTTATATCAGAAGACATAGTCTTAAATTATTATACGACCTGTTGTTTACAGAACAGACATATCAATTTAAAGTAAATGAACGTAATTTGAAAAAAATATATAATGGTCGCTAATTGGAGGTGTCTGTTAGTAAAATGATCTTTAATTGAAAGAGGACCAGTATAGTAGTCACCCCTACCAATTAATAAAATGGTCGCTAATCAAAGGTGTTTTAAGTAAAGTAGGCCTAGTCTTTAATTGGAAAAGGACCAGTACTTAATTACTTGTTTTTGTCACAAAATTAAAACTATGCATTCTTCTTGTCTTTATTCATACTAAATAATATAATGGTCGCTAATTGGAGGTGTCTTTAAGTAAAGTGATATATAAATGGAAGATGACCAGTACAGTTACCTAATTTTGTCACATAATTAAAACTATGTATTCTTCTTGTCTTTACTCCTACCAATTGATATAATGGTCGCTAATTTGAGGTATCTATAAGTAAAGTGATCTTTAATTGGAAGAGGACCAGTACAGTTACTTAATGTTGTCACATAATTAAAACTATTTATTATTCTTGTCTTTACTCTTACCAAATAATAAATGGTCGCTAATTAGAGGTGTTTTAGGTAAAGTGATTTTTAATTGGAAGAGTACCACTTCATTTACTTGTTTTTGTCACATAATTAAAAATTATTTATTCTTCTTGTCTTTACTCTTACCAAATAATAAATGGTCGCTAATTAGAGGTGTTTTAGTCAAAGTGATCTTTAATTAGAAAAAATAACTAGTTTGGCATCATTTAGTATTATTGGTCGTTAAAAAAAGACAAGTGCATGCAAATCACAAACACCTATCATAAAACGGCCGGGTTCTTACATAACCGCTAATATTTCCACGTACAGTTTTTAATAGTGGACGCATTTCAATCCATGGGTCAGACATTATTAAACGGGCCGACGCCTATTTATATTCAGCTCTTGCACCTAAATATCCTATTTTAGTATATAATTTCATGTTTCATTAGGCATATGCCATAGAAATTTTTTTTTTAAATGCCAAAAAAAAAAGAATATTTCAGAATATGAATGATTTGTGGTAACGATACATTTTTTACGCTTTAATTCATGTGTGATAGATGTCACATGTTTCGTCACACCATGATACCGCCACACTACTTATACGATCATTTGTCACGTAGTCACATGTGATGCACATGTTATAGTGTTTGCCTAGATACAGGAGTTGAAAATCAGTTGCACATTTAAGGATAAATTGGTTAATGCAACGGTCATTTACAGATGAGTGATATTTAAGGGTGTACTGACGAAAACCGAGGAAAGAATCAGAGATTAAATTTGTGTGCATTCGCCTTCGGTAAGGTGGAAATTGTTATTACATTATAGCCTAGGCTAGGCCTTAACACTAGCCAGACCACCAGCACACAGCCGCAATTCTGTCGGCGGCGCGGGACGGTCTGGCTGCGTGTGGCAGGCTGGCTTACATTCGAAGCTGCTTGCTGTGTATATACTGTTTGTGTGACACATCCGGGATAATCTATTTGTGACCTCGGTAATTTAAATACGACCCAACTTCCGCTGGAGTGAAAACATTGAACACTGCATACTCTCGCGCGCTTCCTCCGCTGTCGCAGGTGGTGTGGGAGGTGTGCGAGGAGTGAAATTGAAAATGAGCATTCACAAATGTCAGTAGTCCGTAGTATTTTAATTTTAAATCTAAAATGTCTGGCAATTGTGAAGCAGTAGGTTGTACAAATCATACACTTATGGAAAATAAACCATCGATTTCCTAAAGACCATGAACGTAGAAAGAAGTGGATAAATTCACTACTACTACAAGAATTGAATGGTGATGGTTCAGAATGGACACCATCACTGCTAGGATATGTGGAGAACATGCGATTAATGGTAGGTCTAATGTAGTAGGCTAGAATAGAAATTAAAATTTATTTTCATTTTGCTGAATACTGTTACTGTACAGAAATACTGTAATATAAATATACTACTTAAAAAAAAAAAAGGGGGTCCATGTTTGTTAAACTGAGTGTAGGCCTAATAGGCCTATATATTAACTGACTTCGCCCATTTTCATTTGCAAATGATATCTGGTCATACAGCGAATACAGTTTGTAGATGAGAGGGTACTTTCTTACACAGAGTTACAGCTGGATGGTTAGACAGGCATCCATAATTAATACTGTGTACAGTACATGGGATCTAGGCTTGTTGGAGTGTACCAACAAAACCTTTGATTTAGAGATAATATGTGTGACCTATTTTCTGTATAGCCTAGCATCAAAAGAAAAAAAATTAAATGACACACCACACCCAAAGTAGACATTACCATTTTTATTATCTAATTATTCAGGTAAGCCAAATCATGCTGACCCTGCACATCCAGATTATACACCATCTGTGTTTAGGCACACGACTGCAAGAAATGGTAAAAGCAAAATGAGCAGGTACAACAGTGATGTAAAAAGACTGAAATTGAGTTCACCACACAATACTCTAGTAGAGTGTCCAAGCATAGACAATGAGCCTTCCACTTGAGAAGAAACTCTAAATAGTGGTCTACTTCCAGCAGCAGAGGCTCTCTTAAACCTTTCTTCTGTAATGCCTGCGGATTACCATGCCAACAATCCTGCAGCTTTCGACACAAATGTCTAAGTGAGAAAGCCATGATGTATGATAAGATGAACACTGTGTGATGCAACATACACGTGTACTGTGCATTCTGGGTGTGATTAAAACAAATTTAATCTTATATAATAGTACTTTTGAAGGATGGTATTGTGTATATTATGATATGAATAAAAAATAAATCCATTTAGCAAGATAGTACTTTCAAATGAAATATGTAAGATTTTTTCAAGTGTATGCAAATAATAGCATATATTTATTTTATTTTTAAAATACTGTATATCTGATTACTTTTTATTTGCAAATACAGTATATACAAGTTGAAATAAAAATTTCATTGATCTTTATGTGTCGACAACAATTTGTTTAAGAGTAACTGTAGGCCTATTATTATTTTATAAATCCATTATTTAATTTATCAAAAACATAACTTGACCAGAATCTATGATTTTTAAAGCCTACAATCACAATCAGTGCCTGGTTACCATTTACTAATATTAGTAAACGATCAATTCATGTACATGGTAATAGCCATAGCCATAATGGTATGATTATTAATGCCATTTTCCCCCTATTCATACCTTTCAAACGAGGGGTTATACAGTTATGTGCAATTAATAACTTATTAATATTGTTTAAAGGTTTGCATCGTGAAGAAATGTATTGTATTGTAGCGAAACATAAATTACTTTCACTAACTATTTATTGTCCTAATTAAAGTTCATTTTTATTTATTCTGTGTTTTTAGATTTAAAAAAAGTTAAAACTTGTTCAGTCATCTATTTTTAAAAGTTATAGAGCATCAAAACTAGAAATGAGCCGCAAAAGGTAAATGTGTTTGTTAATAGTTGTTTGTTAATAATTTTCATGAAAATCTATTGATTAAAATCTTATCTCCATTCAAAAAATACAAAGACTATTAAACTGAAAAATCAAAATGCATGAAAATATTCTCCTCATTCAACTCATTATTTGTATGTACTGTAACATTGTGGAGTTCTAATCAATGATTCGACTCTATATTAATATGTTCATTCCTACTGTCCTATTTTCCTTGTTGAATAGAAAAGTCAATCTTTTTTCAATCCCCATTCATAAACATTGATCATTTGTATAGTATTGCATTAGTCCTTTGGGACAATCTGCTGATTGTTAAAATTGCTATATACTGTATACAACATTAACATTACTAATAATGAATTTATATATCGTGATATCCTTTAGTAGTCTAACTCTTGTGACTGTCACATGATGCAGTTTTATAACAAAATTAATTTTATATTAAAACATTTACATCTAGAAAGTACAATACTTTAAATGATGAGGTTAAAGAAATATTGATGTCTTACTGGGAGCGAGGAATGGACAGTTATGGCTGCGAAGGAAAGAGAAAACTGATAGCTGATGCAGCCATAGAATGCGGTATAACCCAAAATCAGGTGAAGGTAATATCATTGATTTACATTTTAATTTAAATTGACAGCTTATTTTAAACACACACAATTGTGATTGATAAAATACATGTTTTTTATTTAGTAAATTAATTCATTTTCATTCATTTCATGGTTAATTAAAAAATTGCAATAATAAGAAAAAAATGACATACACAAATATACAACAAAAACAATACATAAAAAAGTACCCTGGAAACATAAAAGATATAAATAAATATAAAAAGGGGTAACCAAGAAAAAGGATGACCAAACGGTCGTTTATTATTAAAGGACATTGTTGACAAATCTTTCTGTGCAAAACTTAAATTGTGACTTATTGCTGAAGCGTAAAATGTGTTTCTATAATTTCTAGGATTGGGTTGGAAATAACAGGAAAAAGGTAACAGGAAAGAAATATCAAAGAAGTGAAACCATCAAGAAAAAGACCCCCTCTGGCTATAATCTTTTTTTTAAAGACTATTATGTTGAAGGTACAGTATTTTTTATTTGTATTGTTTAATAACCATCCTCATTCATTGTTGAGAGAACATCAGACTGTCATGGACTGGTTTCAGTTGACATGCATTGACTTTGACATTGAGTGAGAGGAACCAGCAATTTATGTGCTTCATATACAGTATATATGTATTTTTACATTTTTTTCTCATATTAATTTATCAACATTCGAATAGACAAATAAAAAATAAATTGTTAGGTGCTCTTCTGTCCGATCAGGATCCTCCTGGGTAGGATCGCTTATGTCTCTGATTGGATCATACTGCATAACCGCATCTGATGATTGTTGATATCCTATTGTTTTATTATTAAAATGTGTACATGTTTATGTTCATTCATCAGCACTGTCAGCATCAAACAAAATTCATTTTTTCCCTGTAGAATTAGCCAAAGGAAACACAAAAATCGATATTTTTAAAGGTGCTCCACATGTATGGAACCAATTGAAAGAAAGTGGTGAGGCTGAGAAGTACTTCAGTATGGCCAACAAGCTGGAATTACCAGATGTTACTGAATTGTCTGAGGCACAGAAAAATAAACAAATAGATCTGATAATTAAAGAAGTAAACGTAAAGGTGAAGCTTTTGATTTAGCTATTTTGATTTATAAACTTCTAACAAATATGTCTGTTATGTAACATTTCAACCCATGAACAATTTAAAATTGTAATTTCTAAGAGTTCATAAATGTTTAGACCAGTGGAAAAAACTTACGCTAAGAGTTGCTGTCAGTTGTTATGTTGCTAAGATGACAGTTGAACTCCTTTGCAGCCACTGCATGGTTTTGCTGTATAGTCTAGGAGACCAGTTGTTAGGAGTTGATCATGTGACATGCTTTATAATTTATGAATTCTATATTATTACTAAATCAAAATTAGATGAAATTGTTTTAACATCGCATTATTGTTGATGCTTTCAACGTTGTTTTACAGATTCAAAAGCTTTCTGACCTAGGCGTTGAATGTATCGCCACATTTGTAACTCCAATGAAGAGCATCGTAGAAGTAGGAACACAAGTTGGAAAACAATTTATAGAGCAAGACAACACTAACACAAAATTTGCAGCCTTTGTTCACTGTATGTATGAGTGTTTCTGCTGAAAAAACCCTTATTTTAGTCAATTATTATTATTATTAACATTCCAGCTGCCTAAATGACTGTGTGTGATTTTGGTTTAAAAACGAATAAGAAGTGAACCAAACTCCTTTTACCCTAATATTAAACAAATTTTTATTTAAATTTTAAGCAGCAAAATAATGGTTTTAACCATTATTTTGCTGCTTGAAATTTGCCCAGCGGTTTTTGATGCCAGGAAAATGGGTTTTTTTACTCGCAGAAAAGCAAACATGTAAATATTTAATAATTTATACATTTAAATGTAGTAATATCATAACTAATCATTCACTTTTATTTTATTTAGTAACGGAAACTGGAGTATTGCCTGTAAACACTGTCAAAGAGGCCACAAACAAGAAACGGTTAAGAGCGGAAGTACAGAAGCTTTTTAACCGTAAATATTGTAAGTAAAATTAAAGTTAAAATTTAATAATTTGAGTTAGTTAGAACAGCTAAATATGAATAAACAAATTCTACAAAAATGTCATCTAATCTGTATGTTTTTACCAAGTAAAGAACTTCAATGATATTTGTGGTGGATGGTGTTGAAATAAATAGAAAGTACATTGGTCACAAAATAAAACACTTCTGGTTTTTTTTCAAAAAAAGCACTTCTAAGTTTTATAAAATATTCATATCAAATGCAGATCAGTCATGAGTAATAGGCTTAGAATATAATGTTTAATATTGTTTATATTGTTTTTGAATATTTTTATTTTTTAAGTTATTGGAGTTTGAAAACTAATTCTGTATTAAACCAACTATGGGTTATCGAGTTACATAATTTCATAACCTTATATTTAGCCAGTCACTCTTCCCTGATATAACATAGTATTCATTTGGATTAGGAACTTTATTTAAACACGATTAATTTCCAATACAGAATAAATTAGATTACATAACGTCTAGTTTCTTTCTCAGGCTCAAAGCTAACTTGTTTGTTATTCATTTCCACTCAGAACAATTCCCATTATATAGTACAGTATTTTAAACAATTTTTGTTTTCACACCTAGTGAATTAGTTATTCATGACCACACCTACTGTCTGCTTTGTTTCTATTGGGTGGAAATTGTTTTGAGTGACACCTGACTTCCTATCTACTGTATAGCTAGGAAATTTGAGTAAAATGTGTTCATTCAAATTAATTAACAGAAAATATAGAAACTTCATTATGATCTAAGAAGAAAGAAGAAAGGCAGTATATAAAAGAAAATGGAAAATGTTGTCAGAGAAAGCAATCAAAAAGAGATTCTATTGCATCTTGAAGGTTGCAAAAACTGAAATGTTCCAGGTAGAAAATATGAGATGCCACAGAACTAAAAAGAGAATGATTGAGGAAGAAGAAAAAGATGGAGCCAAATATTCTATGCAAAGTCTTGGTAAAGTAGTTACGGCATGCAAACAAGAATTTGCCTCCGACTCCTTGTAAAGACCTCCAGTTTAAAGGAATATGAGTGTTATCAAAAGAATTTTGCAATGTTGAGCTTACCGGCATGAAATAATACTGGTAGTCATGGTATAGAAAGGAAAATGTGGACACTGTGTTGATGCTTATTTCGTCCAAATCACAAAGATGTTATGGATAACGACAGATGGTTAGAAAAGGCATGTACCAAAGAGATTTCTACAGATGTCACTCAGAGAATGCCAAAATCTTTTTATCTATTGAGTCATCAGATAGACCAGCATTTGTAAGCCTATCAAAGGACTTCTTGCATACGTTTCATGTTTTCAAATACCATGAAAATGTGAAGCTTCTTTTGCAAGTTGTTAAAACTGCAACAACATATGAACACATTAGAACGAAATTTCGCAGTTGTATTGGATTGATAACTTGTGACCAATAGAATAAAGTTTGCATGCTACAGGGCTGTGATGGCTGTTGATCCAAATTCAATGACCTTTTCTACTTCTCAAACATGGAAAATCAGAAACACTGTTAGAATGTATTGATCTCTTTCAACAACAACAAGTTTATTTTGGTTTATACTAGCCTTTGTGAGACAACTACAGAGTACAGCATTTGAAGCACAAAATTAGCTGTTTTTCAAATTGATTTTTGCAGAAAACTTTTCTGTAATACACCAGAATGAAATACAAAGCAGGAACTGGAATCATCTTTTCCATCTTCACTTGCTGTGTTCATGCTGGAGGTATGCAACTGTAAGCATGAAAATACTTTAATTTAGTTTTGAAGGAAGGTGAAATTACTGCAATATATATATTTTTACAGTGATGGGGTGGCAAAGCAGTTCAAACAAAAACCTTTTTTTTTAAATATAACTCATTTTAAAAAGATTACAGTATTAGGGGATCAAATGGACATGGAATTTCTTTTTGCAACTTCACATGGAAAAGTTTTGGCAGTAACATAAGTGGTATTGTGAAGAGCATGGCACATTAAAAGATAAAACTTTGCCATTTTGTGAATGTTGTAAAAGTAGTGAGTGAAATTGTGAAAGGCGTAAATGTTATCTACATCTACATTTCCAAGTGATTGGAAAAGACAGAACCAAGATAGATAGTTTTTTGGCAAATGTTAGGACACTAAAGACTATGAAGTTGTGACAACATAAGCAGTAGTAATAAAGGAACGATAAATGCACAGAAAGAAGATTTTTTTTTATCAACTATATAAAGGAAATAAGCAAGGAAATTGTTAACGCCCCATCTCTGTCCTTTCTGTTTTCTCTAAAGCTTTAGAAAGGGTAATCTACGATCGTACATTTTCATTTATCTCAAAACATAACATTCTTAACAAAAATCAATATGGCTTTAGAAAAGGTCACAACACACCCATGGCTCTCATTGACTTAACAAAAAAAATTGTTGACGCATTTGAAAGTGGTCATCTAGCCATCGGCGTTTTTATAGATTTGTCAAAGGCATTCGACACAATAGACCACAATATACTTTTATTTAAACTATCCCATTATGGAATCAGAGGGCCCGCATATGATCTTTTCAAAAGTTACCTTACCAATCGTTTCCAATGTACCAAGTATTCTAATTCTGTCTCCAACTTCAACCCTGTTACTTGTGGTGTTCCCCAAGGCTCTCTTCTTGGCCCCCTCCTATTTATTCTATATAGTAATGATATATATCTTTCTTCTTCAATTCTTAATTTTTTTCTATATGCTGACGACACCACTGTTTATTACTCTGACCCTGATGTTCAAACCTTATTTAATACTGTTAATACCAATCTGACCCTTATATCTCAATACTTTTCGGCTAACAAACTTTCTCTTAACCACAAAAAATGTAACTTCATCCTGTTTGGGACCCCTCAGAAAATTAAAAACATTGATACTGCAAACTATAACATTTCTATCAACAATCATGACATTCCCTCAGTCCAATCTGCTACATTTTTAGGAGTTCATCTTGACAGTCGACTTTCATGGAAAAATCACATCAATTTTGTTGAGAATAAAATTTCTTTGGCATCATCACTAGACTTTCTTCTTTTTTACCCCCTAACATTCTTCGTATTCTTTACTGCTCCCTCATCCTGCCTTATCTTAACTATTGCAATATTGTCTGGTGCAACTCTTATCCTTCCAGTATTAAAAAACTTCAAACTCTTAAAAAAAAAGGCCATCAGGGTTATATCTGGCGCCCCACCCCTGTCTCATTCATCTCATCTTTTTTCAAAGCTCCATCTTCTCAAAGTCTCTGATATCAATCTAACCCAACAAGGCTTGTTCATTTTTTCTTCTATTAATTCTAACCTTCCCAAACATCTCTGCTCCATGTTCACTCCAAATTCTTCAATTCATTATCATCATACCCGTATTTGTTCAAAATTACATATTCCCACCCATAAAACCAACCACTTTCAACACAACATTAGGTATTCCGGACCCACTTTTTGAAACGATCTGCCACTCCCCATCTTAAACTCTGTTTCTAGCAAATCATTTTTATCTAAACTTAAAAGTCACCTTATTTCCAAATATTAACTTTCCTCTGTGGTTTTTTTTTTTTTTTTAAATTTATTATTATTTTTTATTTTTATTTTCATTGTCTGTGTTTGTAATAGGTACGTCCTCCACAAGATGTGTTTTTCATCTTTCTGGGTTTGTACCTTCTTCTTTCGAAATTTTGTTTACATATATATTGTTCATTGAAAACTATTTTGTATATGAAAGGAGAAAATAAATGTTGCTTTGAATTGAATTGAATTGAATGTTGCAATTGTTGATTACATTCCCAGAGACAAATCTGAATTTAACATTATTCATTTATACAAATTTGATAAAGGAGGGACACTTTTCATTGTTGGTTTAGGATAATCAATATACAGTAGCTCAAGTACAGTAATATCTATAGTTCCTTCCAGCACCATTGATAGACAACTTCACGAGGCTATAGGATGAATGTTTTTTTGTGGATAATCGATATATTGTAATTACAAACCATTGTATTGTAAATATTAAAACATTATGCTGACTGACACTAATTATCAGTAACCATTCAATTTCATAATGTTACTTTTCTTTCATAGAATAACTTATTTTATTCTAATAAGACTGTCTGTGTTATTTATTTATATCTAGTAATAATTAAAATTTATAATAAAAATGTTTGTTTTTTAAATTGTAGTTGAGGCAACTGGAAAAGCACATGTATCATACAAAGAGGTGGACTGTGGAAAGATCTATGTTTCAGGACTACCAGATGGTATTGTCTTCAACAGACCCTCTTCATATGGTGTTGCTGCTATGGAAAGAATAATAAATGAAAACAACATAACATTTGCATTAGGTATGAACATATTGGTACAGTATATTAATATTATAGACACATAGAAAGTTACAAAAATGCTTTTATATTGGTACTGTGCATTCTATTCTATTTTATATCTTAATTACATTTTTGTAAGTTGAATGTTTTTAACCTTTAGGCTGCTTGTTCATGTTTTACACTATAATAAAAAAAATTACTGTGACTTTTGCATGAAATTTTGTATGTAATCTTATTTGATAGAGAAATGAAAATAGCACATTTTTTATTCTTCTAGGATTTAAAGGATTTAAGCGCAATACAAGTGAGTTGACCAATGACAAAGTGGTAGTTCAGATAATACATTGTTTGTGATTGGTCAAATTACTTGCACTGTGTTTACATCCTTTTATTGCATCTTAGTGCAAACCCACCTTAAGAAAATTATGTGAAAATGTAGGCTTATGTTATGTTGACTAATTTAAGAAAAATCATTGACTTAAAACAAAGTTATGATGATTAATTGGATGATGATTTGCTAAACATGTTTGATAAATCTGACCGATGATATTTAATTATTTTTCATTTACTTAATTGTTTCAGTCACAGATGCTGAGCAAGAAGCCTCTGGGCCCAGTGACAGCTGAGAAGAATACAATTTAGAGATTGGAATCGAGTTTCTTTTGTTGGACGCATCTTGGTTATGAAATTACTTTATCTGTGACTCAACAGTTTTTTTCCATACTCGGTTTACTTTCAAGACAAAATCATTGATCCATGCACAGGTGCATGCAACAAAAACACTTTTCAGAAGTCTAAAGTCAAGAAGCATAGGATTCAACACTAGGTGTGCACCTCTTTGATGGAATAACCAATGAAACTATGAACTTTAAGTTCTGTATTTTGATCAGACTTTAATATGAATATTTAAGAGTAACTGTCATAGCTTTCAAATTAAAACAGGGACACAAATCATGAATCATGAAAACTTTATTTCCTGTGGCCATGAATATCATCTTTATTATTAATTATTATTAATATTAACTCTAGCTTCATTAGTTTATTAGGTTAACCATAAAGTTCTTTTTATAGTAACTAATAAAAGTAAATATGTCCGCACCCAATGAGATTGCCTCTTTGTAATGTGTTTAGGCGCTTTAACTCTGTCTACACTATCAAACTATATACCCAAATATGGTAGTGATATGACATCATTTCCATATATGGGCACATCACATTTTTTGTTGTCAAATAAAGTTTGATAGTGTAGACAGAGCTTTAATGCATTTCTTCACAGACTTTTCCATTTCTTGATATACACACAGGAATATAACACTTTTAAACTATAGTTACATGATTTAGATTAGTTTACCTACTGTATACATTAATTATAGATTAGTAACATTATTTATGGAGCGACAGTAGACTGTTTATCTTTACTCACTGCCTTGTATGTGGATTCCATGCAACAAATAAGATGCCAACTTAAGTCGTTGTTATGTGTTCCTCCTCAAAGATGATTAGCTAAGAATAAAACATGCCAGATGATTTAAGTTTTTGTAACTTTGAAAAGTATTAATTCATGATTAAAGTAGTAAAGTACAGTATTAATGTAAAAGTTATGATTCTTTATTTCAGGTTCACTTATATTGTTACTGTATTTATTTGAATAAATGCCCTGCTTTGAATAAACCCTTAAATAAATGCGCCCCTCCCCTATAGAACATCTTTTGGAATAATCGCCCCCCTCGAATAAATGCCCTGGGGGTATATTTTTTCCTCAAATAAATTCCCCGCCACATGCATATACACACAATATTGTATTACAACACATTTCTATTGTAGATCTACAAACAAGCATTTTTAATCCATTTTTACTGTATTTTTTAAAATATTAATTGTATTGCATTTTTTTTATATCTAGAGAGAAATTATTATACATGTTACAATATTACACCCAAATATATAAATGCCTTCCCCGAACAATAAAATCCTGAGGCATTTATTTGAATAGATATGATACTCGAATTAGGAGAAAGAACAAAAAATGTATTTACAAAAGTTAACTAAATTGAGAATTATAGAATTCATTGTGTTTTTAAGTATTACTAAATGTACTTTAACAATAACTATAATAATAATCATTATAATAATAATAACCTTTATTTTCATTGCAAGCGGTTTCGATTTTTGCAAACAATTTTTGGTGCAAATGTTTGGTAATGGCTGAGAGATTGTTGAATGCATTCTTAGAGTCGTTCACCAAAACTAGTTTAGTTTTACCCACATGCACCTTATCACAGCTGTAGCATGGGATCTATATCTATTTTTACTTACACTGAATATTTTGTAATTAGACAATCAATTGTGGAGTGTAGCTTTTTTTTTATTGAGAGCACAACACTATTTGTAGGGTATATACAGGACAGTTTTGTACTTTAGTTTCCTGATAGTATTTGTTGTTGTTAATTAGTGTGTAATAAACAAACAATTAAATTGTTAATTAAAAAAACTTTTTTATATTACCGTTTTTTGTCTCCTCCTTTATTTAGTGATTTTCCAATATCCTGAATTGTTTTGGCCATCAAGTACCATAGTTGTAAATTCAGGCATATCAAAAATGCAGCAAAATCAAGCTTGGTGTTCTTTTATCTCTCAGATCATAAATTTATAAAAAATAAACAATTATGCATTTATCATAGTTATGAATTTATTAATTGTGAAAAAAACTTTCTTTCTGAGGTGTTGCTGGCCAAAGAGTTTGTTCGGATCATCATCAAGTGGCTAACCTTAGCCTTGCATTGATTTTTGCCAAACATTCTACTTTTATTGAGGTACCAGTATTGAAAAAATGGAACACATTTGCCTCACAAATGGCACATTCTTTAGTTTTAGATTCGAAATTCTCTTCTTCTCTTTTACTAATAAATTACAATACTTGTACAGTATAAATTGTTGTTTTTTTTCCTGTGAATTCGTTCAATATGGATAAATATTCTGGCAACTAAGAAAACGCGTCCTTTTTTTTTAAAATGCTGCCCTCTCAATGTTGTGCGTGCTAAAAAATTAAAATGGCTGACGGTGGTGTAGATATTGATTTGTATGCCGACGATGTTGATGAATTTAACCAGGTAATTCTTTCTTTCAAGTCACCTAGTACCTCCAACTTACTTTTTTATAATATTTCCATATAGTTCGCAATTAACAGCGCTTTTAAATACAAGCATATTCTGTAAAATTAGTGTTTATTGTTTGCCTGTGTCAGTGTTAGATGATTCGGTTGTTGCTGCACTCTTTTTGTGGAGAGTGAGAGTGAAGAAGAGAAACCACGCGGGCCGGTGTCTGATCATTTGTTTTCGGCCGCCGGTCAGTGCCTAAATTAATAAAATGTATAATTATCCGACTGCCCATTCATTACTCACATGCCTAGTCTATACCAGCCTAGATAGAATAATTATTATAGCCTACAGGCCTAGCTAGGCTAGGCCTAGTACTAGTAGAGATGGAGAGGCCTCGAGACGAAGAGAAGTTGAGCCGCCGCCGCCAGAAAAACGTTATTTTCTATGAAACGCCAAATGCTAACTTTCGCCAGCGCTTGTTTCTTTTTACCGAGTTTCCTTAAGCAGTACAGCCTTGTATTTACTGTAACTTCTTAATGGTCAACATGTCCACCCATTTAAGCTTTAGTCAAACACTACTAGGCTAGGCTACTAGTAGGGATAACGATGCAAAATTAAAAGTTGTTATTTTTCAACCAATTTAAACACTATATGTTAGTATTTTGTTTCAATATTCCAATAAAGAAAGAATTACGAAAATCTGACTTGTAGTTTTCGAAATATAAGGTCTAAAACATCTCCGAAAATGATCGTTTTTGGCCACGAACGTTGTAAACAAATTGCGCCCTCAGTCGACAATTGTATGAACCACACCGTTTTTCGCTAAAATAATTACAAATAATTACGTTTTATAGTAATTTATTTTATATATCAACATTGGAAATATCAATAAAATATGTTATTAAATGTTTACAAAATATATAAAATTGTTTATTTAACGGAATTCGTACAAATTCATTGCTCTAAATTTGTGTAGTAACATCAGTACAGACAGACCATGTGACTTCGCGGTACACGCGAGAGAAAACATTCCGCTGTGGGTGATTCGCGTCCACCAATCAAATAGCCAGGATCCAAAATCATTCATCCGTGAGCTCTGCCGATCGCGGGAAATCTCAGCTTTGATTGGCTTACGATGACATCATATCACAAAATGGTGGTTTTGTAGTTGAGCCTCACGTAATTTTCACAATTTTATTTTAAAAATGAAATAAATGGACCTTCTTTATGGTATGTGTGATTTTTCTCTAAAAGATTTAAATAATAAAGGCTTCATATAGAGAAAAAACCGTTTTTTTGGCACTTATAATAAATATTTCTCAGAGAAAAAAGCACATGGCATGTAGAACTATATTATCTTGGCGTAGGAAGACAAACAAATCCCAGGTCATGAGAGGCTCAACTACAAAAACAAGGTTGAATAGGGTTAGGTCACTGGACCGTTCGAAGGTTTTTGAGTAAACAATCTACCGCGTATGGTCGTACGCGCTAGACAGTACGATATTTTAACCACATTTTGTACATGTTTGGTTGAATGTAATGACGATAAAAAATAGTTGATCTTATGGAATGATATGTAAATAAATAAATACTCAAAAGAATTATGTTTACAGTTCAATTATTTTCAGAATAATATTACATAAAAATGTGTTTACCAATGGACAGATAATCGCGTCAATGACATAGCGCGCATGGTAACGTACGCGGAGTTGAATCGTGGCAATAACAATGGAGTCAACTCTCGGTAACCCTACTACTAGGCCTAGTACTCCCAATACATATTAATATTGTTAACAATCTCTATTTCCTTTAATTAATGTATACTGTCAGATTAATGTTTTCGAAAATCAATCCTTAATATTGCTTCAAGAAAATTGTTGCCACAATAATCGTTAAATCGAATAATCTCAATAAGGTACAGAGAATAATCGTTGTTATAAGTTCAACTAGGCTAGTACAGTACAGATAATTAATACTGCAACCTTTGGTTGGTACACTACGTTTCGTAGGTTTCGCGTGGCGTAATCTACGCAAGCTAACATGCTACGCGTAGATTACGAAGCGATAGCTAGGAGGGGAAATCCCAATGTTCAGATTATTGTGTACTGTGCTGCATGCACCAAACACGGAATTTGAATACTAGTTTTCATCAAATTTAAAATGTGAGTTAATTACTGTGAAGTAATAATAAATGTATTAATATTAGTATTAATTACTGTGTGTTGTGTTAAAATGGGACATTTATTTTTATGAAAGAAGAACAAGTGTACATCTACTGTACAGTATCGGCCAACGTACGCCAAGGACGGCGGTCGATGTCTGTTTGTGTGAAATGACCTCCGACTAGGCCTAGCTAGCTAGCTAAAAAGGTAGGGTTACTGTACCTACCGACAGTTTAATTTTAAAACAAGTGGAACGCCTAGCTAGTACTTATAGGCCTAGTTAATAGTAGTACTGTATGATAATACATACTGTGTACAAGCGTTAAATACGATGTACATGGCGTGAAAATGTGAAATAATGTGGTATAGCCTAAGTAGTAACAGAAGGATATTTCCTCAATATGTCAGTTTTCGCCGTGTAGCTGCTGTTTACCCACGTGTGTGTATCGCGCAGTAGCTACTGTTTACCCACGTGTGTGTATCGCGCAGTACTGCTCTACTGTCTGAACTACAGTATGTTTGTTTACTAGGCTAATATAATGAACGATGTTTCGTTTTAAAATTGCGTTTAAATGACATATTACGCTTATTTAGTACTATTGGATAATATGGACTGTTTAAATACTGTAAATGTCAAAATAATATAATACAAGTAGGTACGATATTTTTGTTCCAACAGAAATCGAGACGGATCACTCCATTCATAATTCATTCGCCCAGTTTGTTTATATCCACGTGTTTATGATCAGCGGATGGATACTCTCCCTGAAATGTACTTGTTATGTTTTGTTTAAAATGGACCTGAAATGGAATTTCGATTTTCAAGAAATTCACACATGTTATTTAAATGTATCAAATTAACACAAACCCATACAAATAAAAACAAAATATATAGTATTTTGAGTAAAAACGAAATTTTAAGATACCATGGTAAATTAGCGAAAATTACTCACGCCATTGCAATATTCTATTTCAACGGCCGTCGGAAGCCTCTATATTCACGACGTCACATATACACACGATGATATCGAGAGCGTGTATGCCGCCTGATAGTCAGTGAATGATCGACGGCCTGGAAAGATACGCGAAGCGTTGACACTAATACTAATTTATTCAATATCTAATGTTGTTGAAATATAGGTCCCTAAAATGTACTTCGTTTGTTCTAAAACCCGAATTTAGAAGGCCTACCTCCCAAACCTTTACTAGCTAGGCCTAGCTAGGCCCCCAATCCAGTGCGCGGAGTCGATCCACCACCCACATCATGCGGCGAGGCTCCGTTTCATGTGCATCCAAGGACCAAAGCGATATCAACAACTTGCTGCGCTCATTGTCAAGCCAAAGTAAAATATGAATAAAATTCGTTTTCGAACTGCCTGATTCGACAAATAAATTATCATCTCATATTACTAATTTAATTCTGCTAAACTAAAAACTAAAGAAACTATCACATTTTAGCAGTATAAATTACGAACGATACAAAATACACGAACGGAAAATATGGATACGCATCATTGCGCACGGAGCTGTATCCCGGACAACGTTGCCAGGCCAACTTCGGTATTGCCAGAAAAAACCCGTTGATTTTAAGATTTTAAATCGTTATTTACTCGATCAATAACCGTTTATACGATAATAATTTTATCTAAAAAAATTCTAAATACGTTTCTGCAAATGCACAAGCATTTTTTAGAAAATACTCCATAGATTTCAAAACTGCAAATTGTCCATTGGAGGGATAGGAATATATTCGCAAAGTGACGTCACCCGCAAATTTTTTTGATTTTCAAATGGGGCTTTCCCCAAAAGGGCCAATTTATATTTTGTAACAATATACATTCTAGCAACACCTAATAGCCCCCAAAACATCATTCTAAAAAGAAAAAAATCAAAAATCCATTTCAGGTTCATTTTAACCTTCGATTTAGTGAAGTTGAACTTTTAAATAAAGTTTTGCATATTTTAAAATTTCAATTATAATTTATTTTTATTTATAACTAAAATAACATTTACTATCTAATTTATTATCTCGCATGACTAAAAAACAAAACAACAAGATCCAGGGGTGAGGGAATTTCAATTTCTTTCACTTGTCCCAGGACAAGTACCTGCACGGAATTCACTTGTCCGAGAAAAAATTTACTTGTCCCTCTTTATTGCGCAATATGCAAAAAATTACACGAGTGTCGACAAATGTCACGCAAGTGTTTATTGTCTATTTAAAATTCAGCAGTTTATAGGCCTAGCCTAGACTTTTTTAGCCGGCTCAATATTTTGATAAAAATAACGGTCATTTTTAAGTTTTATTTTATTAACACAACAGTGTCTAGAGTACTGTAGGTCTAATTAATAAATAGTAGTTAGTAAATAAAAAATAAAAGAATTGAATTACCAAAAAAAACTGTGGTGTCTAGTCATACTTGGGAACTGATCATTGTAAAATTCAATTTAATAATTAAAGTATTAGTAAATAAAAAGTTATATTTATTTTTTATCGCAAATTGTGTGAGCGATGAATAATGTGAAGGGTTTGGGAGCAATAACGCCACCACCAATATATAACGTTTGTATTATACGGTGACGCTATTGCTCCTAAACCCTTCCCATTATGCATTGTGCAATGACGTTTCTCGCGAAATTAAGGTATTGGCGATATGTCAATACTTTATTAGTCCTGGGCTGGGAGACAACGTGACTTCACGTGGTACAATAAATAAAAAATATTATGGAGTGCACCAAATTTTTAACTTAAAGATTAAAAACAATTAAATTATTAAATATTACGTTAAACTCCTTTCCTTTGTTGTGTTGTTATGGCGGCCCAAACCGACAAAATTGTAGTATGTAATTATTTATTTTATAACACAATAAACCTAAAGACCATGAACTTATGTACTACATACACGTACAGTACTGTTAATCACTACACGCAATGTCATAAAAGACGAAGTGTTTCATAGAAATTACCGGCAGCTCAACTTGTCAGTGGCCCAACCGATCATATGCCATTTTATCGCTGGTTCTTGTTCAAATAGAAGTTCTACAGTATATTCATTAGGGATAGCAATGTATATTCAAAAGTTTATTTCACGGTTTTTAGGGGTATATATTATTAAATATTACAATTTAAAGAAATTATGAAATCTGATTTGTAGTTTCCGAAATATATTGTCTAATAAAACATCGCCGAAAATGGGTATTCTGCAAACGCCGTAAATCCATAGCAAACCCCATTGAACCAACATAAAAGTCAGTGAATCGTGTAGTGTACAATATACCTAATATGTCAAAAATTTCGTTTTTGTTTACTTATTTTTGGGATAAAACATCATTTTTTGGTTAAAAAGTAATTGCTAATTGCTTACTTGTTTTTGGAAAGAAAAATATAACAAGATTTACTACTAAAGCATCTTAACATGTACTTGAGATCATTTTATATCGTAAAACCCTACGTACCAGACGATACCAGGCATACCGGTGAAGATTAGCATGACCGCCTGGTTTCTGCACAGTACTTTCTTTCAGAATTTCGCTAGTTCCTAGGCTAGATCCCAACAACATTATTCATTAATTTCACCAAGATAATGATTTTTTATCATGGATTTTTTATTAATTTCAGGAGGGTGATTATAACTCTGCCTCAGTAGATTTATATGATGATGTGATAACAACACCAGCAAATAACACACAGCAGCCACCTCGTGTAAGTAGTGGATGCTATGCATTGTTTGTAACTCATTGTCTGCAGCTAAGCACAATATTGTTTGGTTTGTTATTGTTGTTTGTACTACACAGTACTAAAAAAAGTTCAGTAGGTACAGTAGTAAAATATTTTAAATGTATTTTTGTTATTTCAATTGAATTTCATTTGACAGATACTTTGCCAGTCAAATTGTATTTATCCTTTCAATTGTGGATAATTAATTTGATGTTAATAGTATTTAATTAATAAATCGTTTGCGTAAGGTTTATAATGCCGTCTAGCACATACATTACAGAGCATCTTTAACAAACCTTCCAGCCTTTTCTTTACAATGTTGACATCTCTGGGACTTTAACACCCTTTTTGCACAACCAGGTTTGCACAGTGTGAAGACAATTTTTTAGAAATTATATATTGGAACCTGTGAAATCTTAGGAGAAAAACACCAACTGGCCTGTTTTGGTTTCGAGTTGTACAGTACAGAAAGAATATACTGCAACTTTACCTACAAAGTAGCTTCGTAGATGCTTCATACTTTAGATGCTTCGTAGATAGGCTATACTGTAGGCTAAGTTTTTGGCTTCATAAACCTCAATAAACAACTTTCAATGAGCTACTGTATGTTCTTAACTTTGTAACCATGTCTGATTTTATTATATGTTTGAAACTTAAATTTTGTTAATACTAATAATCTAATTGTTTACTTTCTTATCTAGCGTGTGTCATCGAGTGGTGATGCAGGACCTCAAAAAACACAGACCATACAAGGAACAACTAATCATAACTATGCCAAGAAAAGTTCATTGTACATTGGCAATTTGACCTGGGTAAGTTTTCAAGATACCCCTCAACCTAAGAACACCTGAACATCTGAACAAGCACATGCACCAAACGACACTGCATTGTAATTGTCCAAATTACTTTAGTTGCATTTACATCCTTGCATTGTAACCTATTAAGGACCAAGTTTAAGCGTTTTAAAAGTAAATAGTGAATGAGGCAACATGGTGTTTGGGCGGTTGTCATGGTTTTGTATGACAGCAATTTGAGACAGCCATTTTGATTGTAATTGTATTACAGTTAACTCTCAAAATACCGGTAAGTCTCCAAAAACCCCATTTTTTTATGGTTCAAAAGGACGGTCCCAAATGCATTGTTACCATTAAAAATACATTCTGAATACCAGACTTTCCAGAAAACCAGATATATTTTGCCAGTCCAAGATGTCTGGTATTGAGAAAGTTGACCTTACAGTATACAATGTTTTCTCTTGTTTATAACAGTGGACTACAGATGCAGACCTAAGTAATGCTATCTCTGAACTTGGTGTTAATGATTTGATTGAGATTAAGTTTCATGAAAACCGTGCTAACGGTCAGTCTAAAGGATTTGCAACTGTGCATGTTGGATCAGATGGTTCTTATAGGGTCATAATGAATGGTTTACCAAAAAAGTAAGTTAACATTATTTAATTTCTGTGATAAAGGTTTCATACCGGTACAAGTATATAGTATTTATTTTAAAAGTGCAAAAAGTTATTTACATTCAGGGAATCAAATGTTTTCAAAAAGCAATTAAGTGCTATTTTCATTTCCATTGTGTGTCTGCTGAGCTTTTTGATTTTCATGAACTCATGATAACTCATTTCCTAAGCTCTGAATGGTTGCAAATTTGTTTTCGCAAAACATGAATATGCATTATAAGCTGATGTTTTTCATTCACGCAATACAGTAGACTAAAATTGTATTTGTAGCGATAATTAGCAAAAAAATGTATTTTTACAGAGAATTACATGGACAGCAGCCAGTTGTTACACCATGTAATCGACAGAGCTTGACTCAGTTTGAGGCAGCATCTAGGAAAGGCGAGGCCAGAGCTCGTGAGTACAATTATCTTTAAGTGTAGTCTTCAGATTAAAGTTTAATTACCAATGGGGAAAAAATGTCACTGAACATGTTCTCAAATTTGATAGTTGACGTGCCAGTCGACTTTGCCATCAGTTGATAACAGTGGACATGCACATCGAAATGTCTGTAATAATTTGGGAAATGCATCAACACAAATATATTACAAATCGAGATTCATGGAATAATATTTCTTGCTTACTTTATTATAATTTGATGTGCAAGTATTAATTTGTAAAATTGTATGAATAGCTAATGATAGAGAGGGACCTCCACCTCGTCATGGACCACCTAATCATCGTCAACATGGTCCACCACAACATCACAATGATGGTGGTGGGATGCGTTTCCCATCACCTCAACGTGGACCCTCGCCACAAGGACCTCCACAAGGACCAGGAAATGGACCACCACCACGGGAAAATTTCCCACCTGGTAAATACCTATTTTATTTTATGTAATTCAGGTAATATCTTCAATCAACAACATCATAAACTCGACTCTCCATGCTATATGGATGTTCCAATTTGTCTTAGACTTTGTTCAATATTGAGAAAATTTGACCGACCAATGGACAGACAGATACACATTTTGACTGAAGAAAACCAGTTCACTTTCATGTAAAGTCAACAATTTTAACTCCGACGTGAAACGGTTAAAAAATTGAAGTCAGGCAATGCATCAAAGTCAAAGATTAAGTCTTTCTAGAATTTATCCACAAAAATCCATGAATAGCAAAATTCTATTTATACCAACAATTTAAATTGTTACTGTTAATTACGGTTTTGATTTGGTTTGATGTTTTTAGTGGTTATTTCAGATTATTTATATTGACTTTCACAAATAACCGAAAACAAATTGTTACTGTGATTGCACATTATTTTTCTCCATATAGCTCGGGGACCACCTAGAGGTCCTCCACCTGGTATGCCACAAAGACCCATGGGGGTAAGTATCATGTTATTATTCATGATAAATTTCATTGAAGGTTTTTCTATTTAATGACCACATTTTAAAGGAAAAATTTACATTGTACAAATAATTAATATTAATAAATGTTAAATTAATGGAACCTGCAAAACAAATGAAAATATAACATTCAACAAATTCCAACATTTTTTGTTTATAACATACCTAATTTACGTTTACAGTATTTATTATATTACATCAAAATCTCCTAATTATGCAGGCTGATCTTTGAATATCACCTTTTAGTTCAATGAAATGAAATTACCAATGCCGTATGATATAAATTCAACCAATCAAATGATAGGCATGGTGTATATTGCTAATTCATTAGATTTTTTAATATTTTGAACAGCATTACAGGTTATGGTTTCAAGATATATTGTCCCCCTGAAAAAACAATTTGATGAATATGCCATTTTAATGTCACATAATAGTTTGACCAAAATTTGGTTGAAAAAAAATATTTACCTGAAAATATAGTCAAATTGACTGGAAGTCAATGGGCTTAACTGTTTATTTTGTCTTTTTACGGGTGAAAACTGTTTTTTTCCTGTAAGTGATTAACCATTCAATATTTTTTATTAATCTTAATTTTTTTTGGGACAATACATCTTTAATAAGATCATGTTTATTATTTAGCCTCCTGGGCCAATGAGAGGACCACCACCTCCACGTGGACCACCACATGATCAGCGAGGACCACCTCAAAGGTCGCCAGGTAAGATACTAGATACACCTCATAGTACGTGTTTGAAAGAGTAAATTTTACCCTCAACTTTAATTGAATGTCAATAGTAAATAATCAATCTGGTTTTATTTTTCAGGACCATTTGGTGGACCACCTCCACATGGCGGACCACCTCATGGCGGTTCCCCTCATGGTGGACCACCACCCCATGGACATCATCATGGTGGTCCCCCTCATGGTGGACCCCCTCATGGTGGACCCCCTCATGGGGGACCTCATCATGGTGGACCTCCCCATGGTGGACCTCCCCACGGTGGACCTCCCCACGGTGGACCTCCTCATGGTGGACCTCCTCACGGTGGACCTCCTCATGGTGGACCTCCTCACGGTGGACCTCCACACGGTGGACCTCATCACGGTGGACCTCCTCACGGTGGACCTCCTCATGGTGGACCTCCTCACGGTGGACCTCCTCATGGTATGCCGCCACATAGTGGTCCTCCCCCTGGTGGACCACCACATCCAGGACCAGGTGGCCCTCCACGTGGACCTCCTATGCCAGGGATGCCTCCTCCAGGACCTGGTGGACCCCCTCCTCAGAGAGGCCCTCCCCAACAATATGGACCACCAGCTATGGGTGGGCCACCGCCGCATCATCCTGGGCCTCCACCTCCTCATCCTGGTCCACCACCCCATCATTCTGGTCCTCCGCCACCACATCATCATTCAGGTCCACCTCCTCCTCACCAAGGACCACCACAACCACAGTATCAACAGCCACATCCTCAAGGACCTCCGCCAACACATCAAGGACCGCCACAAGGACCTCCTCCTCATTCTGGGCCTCCACCACATCCAGGACCACCACCTGTTCATCCAGGACCTCCTCCTCCAGCACCTCATGTCAACCCAGCATTTTTTCATGGGAATCAAGGCCCTCCTCCTCCTACTTCACAAGCCAACTACACTCCAGATCAGTATAAAACATCAGACAGGTTCCCTCCACCAGCACAGCCAAGATATCCAGATGACCAGTACAAGACACCAGAACGGTATGTCTTCTTATTAATCTATTTAAATATTAAATTTCTATTCTGAAATATTTATTATTATAGCCCTATACAGTTTGTGTAACCATGTGTTCTTTACAGCCTCAATATAAATCATTTACTTCTTCTATATTGGTTTTGTAAAAAAAACACAAATGAATTGAAGTGACAAATATCGGTATTATTCTTGTTTAATATTCTCAGACGAGAGAATCCAGCACCTGTAGAAACGCCAGCTCTCAGTGAAACAGAGTTTGAAGAAATCATGTCTCGTAATCGAACAGTTTCCAGTAGTGCCATCTCAAGGGCAGTCATGGATGCTAGTTCAGGTAAGAAAAAGTACCTATTAAAACTAAAATAGTCTGATTTCAATCATGCATCCAAATCGTTTTTTCCATGTCTGTCCTGTATTGACCTGTAAACTTAATTTGTGTGTAGCTTTCCCTCGCCCACTTTTTTCTTACTAGTTTTCATTACTGTAATGTGTCATTACTTGTATCGCACTTGCTTTGTTTGTTTGTTAGCACGATAACGCCCACAATTTCTAAGTTATCATCCTGAATGTTTGTATGTACTTGCAGAACATGCCTATTGATTAAAATCTTACCTGTATCTTCCATATCCGATATTAAATAGAACGTCTGTATTCTTTTAACATGGATCGAAATATCAAGTAGTGAGCCCTCTCTCTCCAAATATAATTTTTCCCTGCAATGTAATATTCAGTACTTCACTCAGTTTCTGAGTGCTTTCATCTGTATGATTTTTTTTGCTTGATTAAACAGACATGTGCAATTTGATCAGATTGGATTGTTTTAATATTCCTCCAATTGAAATTCTTTTGTTTTACTGAATTAATCTGTTTATTTCCTTAAGAATGATAATTAAGTTACTTCTAACTGTATATGGTTTTCTGTTCTTAGGGGAATATGCATCTGCTATCGAAACATTGGTCACCGCAATCTCCTTGATCAAACAATCTAAAGTGGCATCTGATGATCGCTGTAAAGTAATCATCAGTTCACTACAGGATTGTCTTAGAGGCATAGAAGATAAATCCTATGGTAGTGCTGTGTAAGTATTTGCAAAATTCATCCTCCAATCCAATTGGGTGTACATGTTATGTTGATATTTAATGTACATTTTATTTATGATGGCCCTCCCATGAATTCAAAGTTAAAATGAAGTGTATTTTCCTTGGAATAGTACTACTACAAGCAGTAGCAGTAGTAAGAGAAATCGTGACAGAAGTTCCAGAGATCGTGAAGAGCGCCATCGCTCTAGGGAATCGAAGAGCAGTCGCCACAAAGAAAGGCGTGAGAGATCACGCAGCCGAGGTAGTAGGGAACGTGAGTACCGTGAAAGAAGCCGGGATCGTGAATATCGTGACCGTGACAGAGGTGAACGTGAAAGCCGAAGCGATCGAGAACGTGACAGAGATCGTGAATATAGGCGCCGTTAATTTCTTAAGTATTGAGGTGAGTGAACTTTTCTTTTCTCTATTTATTCTTCTGTGGATAATGGTAAGTATTAAAAAGGTAGGTGCATTTTATATTTTTTTAAATAATGTTTTTGTAATTTAATATTATTTATTATAAGGTCAAAATAACGAATTAGGTATTTATGATTATCAAGTTGTAGCAGGAGTTTAGTTAACAAGTAATGGGTAACTTTCATCGGCTAGCCTGCCTGTTTTATTTATAATAATTGTTGTTGCTCATTAATGCGTTAAAAAAACAATTTCGAGCAAGGTTTGATGAAATCTCAATATGTATAAGTTTTATTTTTTATTTAAAAAAGTCCTTACTACCACGACCATCAATATTATTTATTTTATTTATTAACATGATAATCAACATTTTTACTATTGTTTGTTTTACCTTTAAAAGGAAATAGTGTTTATGCTTTAAATGAAAAGTTTTGGAGATCATTTTTTGCATTGAATGTAATTGTGTTTATAAACTAAAAAAGGGTATTTTAGAAATTTGACATATTGTTTGTACCATTACGTAATTTGTTTTTTGTTATAGTGTAGTTTAACAGTTATTTACAGTTAATCTATTATGAAGTACAAGTTACTTACTTCAACGGCCTATGTTCTCATCATCTGACTGTAATTTGGCAATTAATTCTGGCAAAAAGTATTATTATATAACTTGACAAGATAAGAAAGACATTTACTTACATTTTTTAAATGTATATGTACTGTATTTGATTGAATCTTTCACATAAATGATAGGTTAATATTCCTTAATGTTCAGTTTATTGTACAAGTGAAGTTAGGTTTGCGGTACACCATGTGTTTCCAAAAAGAAACAAAATATGGTTGAGAATGTGTCAACGTTTCGGTTGTTATGCTACAACCATCTACTGGAGAAATAATGAAACACCAGACATTCTCAACCATGCTTTATTTCCTTTTTGAAACACGTCGTCTACCATAAACCTAACTTCAGTATTAGTGTCTATCTGCCATGCAAAGCTTTAAAACAAGCAGAAAATGGTGAAGTATTAATTGCAATGATCCTTTTCATTTAAAAATTAATAAAAACTACTAAAAATGTTGTTGGAATAGCTGTAAATTTATATTTATTTATTATATTTCTATGATTATTAGAATATCAAGTTTATTGTAATTATATATAGATCATAGTGTCCAGTATGTATTGTTATTTATTCTGTATCTGTATGAATAATTTAATTTGCCTTGCATTTTTAAACAGTAACGGAAAATGATTATTTAAAATACCTCCAGGCATACTATGGTGTTTATCTGTTTTTAAGTACTGTATGTTTTTTTAAGAACAATTAAGATAAACTAATGGAAACTCTAGGTGTGATTATGAGTACTGTGGAGGTAGGTATAAAAACTTGATTACATGGATAATCATGTTTTTTTTGTTTGTGTTTATTGTCATCAGTAGTTTTCATTATTTTTTCATACAATGTATTATTGAATATTGTATTATACATTAAGGCCTAGAAAAGAGCATATTTAATATTGATCTTGATTTTAAGATTTAGGTATAGAAAAGTTGTTGCCAACATATTTTACATATATAACTTTATTCTAGTTAGTATTGCAAAATATAAAAAATTAGATGGTTTTAAAATTAAACACCTACAATGGCGGTTCAATGTACACTATATCAAATTATTAGGCATAAACCGCTTTAAAAATATATTTGCACAGCCCTAACAGAAACAGATAAGCCTGTTCAGTGAACCTTGGCTTTCGGGAAGTATTTAATTTCAGCAATATTAAATTCTTAAAATTCAAATGTGGTGTTTATAAAATTACAACTAATTCCAAGAAATTTAAGGCTGTGTAAACATGTGGCTATTGTTTAAAAAAAGTGCTTCTTCCTTTTTCTTCCTATTCCTCATGAATATTAGTTCAATAAATAGGTAAAAAACTTGCAAGTGAAATATTCAGTTCACATCATTGCAACGATCTTCTTTGAAATTATATTTCTATGATTATTTCTTGGTCATTAAATAGGATTATATTGTAGATTTAAATGCTTGTACACTATTTGGTTGTGACATGATGTAATGATATTAAAATCAGCTAATTGAAGTATATTATACAGTAGTATTAATTAAGGTACTACCATAATATTCCTAGTAGGGCTTACAGTAGCTATTAAATGATTACATTTCATTTGAGACTATCTCGCACTCCAAAAGAAAACAAAATAAGGTTTAAAACTTTCTGTGATTTGAAAATGTTTAATATCTAAATGTCTGTTTATAGGTTTACAGGCTTTTTGCACGAAACAAAAATACTACTATTTTTACTTTTTATATTTAAAAAATGATTGTGATTAGCCAATTCAATCTGTTATTGGCAATTTCATCGCTGTTGGTTGTCAACTGAATAAATAACAAAAATTAAATACTAAATTTTATAAGTTAATATTTAGATTATGAATATAGATAATATTAATGTATGAGTAAAAGAATACGTCTGGTTACAATGCTCGATTTGGTAGAGCTAGATATAAAAGAAATACTAATGTATTAAACAATGTATTCAAATTATGAAACAATCTACAACAGACTTTTTCAGTACATTACAATTTATAGCATACAGCCGACATAAATGCATAGTTACCGATTCATTTGTAATTAAAATTTAGGTATATTGTTAATTGTACATAGAAACTAGTATTCTGGGACCAAAATGTGTGCAATTTGCAGGCTCATTATGGTTTATGTGTTTATTTGTATTGAATGATTATATAAACAAGCCTTCAAGACCTTTTTATTTTAGACTTATTATTTTTTTGAATATCTACAGAGTTATAACATTTTATGTTATTGAGTGACAGGTGAATATGATTTTTTTACAGCAATTAATTTCAACTATCAAAACACTATAGTCCCAAATATTAACTGAATCGATTTCAACAATATCATGTTTTCTTTAGTTTAGGAATTTAATGAAAAATTACTACTTATTAAATATTGTTTATCAAGTAATAGAAATTAAAATATGTTTTTGATTATTTGAAATACCATACTTCACTAGATTTATTCTTATGGGCATACCAGTGAGTAGATATTAAAAATAATGAACCTTTAGAACCTACATTCTATAATGTTGATGCATATTCTTTTTGGAACAAACTCAAACCTTTTGTTGAACATCACCAACTTTTTGATTTGTTTAAAATTAATTTGAGAACCTCATTTATTTTGTAAATTTCAGCATACAGTACTGCAATGTGCTTTGATCATTTTTTTAAATTAACTCAATATAAATGTTTTTAATTTTAGCGTCACACCAATTTATATTAGATTTATTTTCCATTTGCATTTGTTTTTTCCCGTTTGTATTGTTGACATAATTACTAAACTGGTATTCTATTTCTAACAGCAAAAAATGTTATTTCCAATAATTAAATAATGATATCGTGTTTTAAATTATAATTTTAAATCTTTATTTTATTTGTCTACTTTTTGTAATCAAATAGTAATTTTGTTATATAGTTTTCTTGTCGCCGCTAATGACATTGAATAAATATGAATAAATCAAAACAATCAATATTTAAGTTATATCAAATTTCAGAGTTTTATATCGCTAAACTATGTTATTTTTTTAACATAGGAAATTAAGCACTTGCACTTAGTAAAGTCAAATTTAGTGTATTAACTTTCAGTTTTACATAGAAATAACAATTTGTGAAATTATTGTATGATGGTAATAAACAAAAACAAAATTAAGTACTTGGTAGTTTGTATGTATAATCCAATATAAAGTTTAGCATTAATATGTATTACATTACTTTTTTCGAAATCTACAGCAAGTTTCTATTATATCCAGTAAAATAATAATTACTTTTGACATTAAACATTTTTTTAGGAAAATATATTTTAGTTGCGGGAAAGAAACATTTTGGATATGTTGGTAAATTGTTTATCCACACCCTCTGAGTTTAAATGATTGCTTTAGAATACTCTTTTTATAGAGGGTGCATGTGTGAATACAACCTAAGGTCACTAGAAGGTAGTTCTGCATGTGTAACTGTGTCAATTCAACAATTGACTAGCATTGTATTGAGAAATCTTGGGCCATATTTTTACCATGTTCCTCAACCCAGTCAATATTTGTATAATACATTTAGTGATGATTTTAACTCGGTGTTCTTCAATAAAATTGTTTAACATAACATTCTAATTTGTTTTCTTCTGATAAATAGTATTTTTATTCTAATGGATAGAAGATATTTGATGATCAACATCGACTGTATTTTCGATTTAAGTTTTGAGATTGTGGTTGAATGCAATCAATTTTCGCATGAATTTCTCCATGAGAAGACCAATAAAAGTGTCTGATTTTGATTCACAATTAAGAATTGATAAATATATAAATTCACCATAGTTAATACATTATACTGTTAGCATTTAATGAATGCGTGATCTATTAGTATTTTTTTTATTAAGATCCCAATCTAGGTCAGTGTTCAACCAGTAATAATATTGCTAGTAGAAAAGTCAGATTGTTGGTAATTCTTTGAAAAAAGTAAATTAAAGTTTAGGTATTTATTCATGAAAGTTTTGAAACAAATAGACTCATAGCCATTAAGGCTAGTGTTTAATAAAATGGCCTCCCATAAATAGTCTTAAACTAAACAGGGAAAAAAGGTTAATTCACTTAAGTTATTTAAGGTATTGCATTAAGTTGTTCTTAAAGGATAGTAGGGGTATACTTCACCATGCAAACTTTAAAAATCATTGCTACTGACTGTCTAAATATAAACATGTTCTATTTGAACTACAATTTACACTTAATGGTGTGATTTTAGTTTTTTGGAAGTAACTGAATGATTCAATTTTAAAGTTAGAAATTCCATGAAAAACTGTTTTAAAAAATGTGCTTGATATAAGCAGATATTGAATGCAAACATCATTAAATAAACTGTGAAAGAGAAAGGGATTTACATGTTTAGAAAGTTTAGTTTTATTTTGTCACCAAAAAAAAACAAGTGCCAGTTTTTTGCTGTATATACAGTATTTTAAAGTGTTAAAATAACTGTGTTTCATGTTTGTCACTGTTTATCTCAAATTTTGATGTCTGTGTTTTTTGTTTTTTGTTTTTTTTTATTGTACTAATTCATGTTATTGTACTAGTTGTTTTTATTTTATAAATTATTTTACAATATACTATATTTTTGTTTGATAATGGAAATAAGAAACTTTACTTGTTTTGGTGAGAAAAGTTTTTTTTTTTATGTCAATATAACATCTTAAATTTTAAAACCAAAATGTTTTATGCGTAAATTATTAGATACTTTACTAAGTAAATTTTTAGTTTGGGAATGTTATTGTTTTGTTGTTATTATCCATACAGGTATAATGTTAAAAAAGATGTTTACCCAAAGTGTACCTAGAGTGGGTGTAGACAAAGTCAAACATGCACACTGTAAGACAGTTTAATATAACTGATATGCTTACAACAATATTGTCAGGAGACCTGAATCTGTTGGGGTTATCTTTCTTTTCACTAAAGATTACCTCTGAAAATAAAAATGGCAATTTGTATAATGTAATATTAAATAATGGCTCTCTTAATAAATAAAATCATAAGAAACTAATGCATTTTTTACCCCAGTTGGCTCTCTAATGACAACTTAGAATTTGAAACTAATGTAATGTTGACCCGATTTGTTTAAGGATCATGTCAAACTTATTCTACTGCAGTTACTCTTTAACCTGTTTATGCATTCATATAGCAAGGGTTTAACCTGTTTATGCAATCATATAACAAGGGTTTAACCTGTTTATGCAATCATATAGCAAGGGTTTAACCTGTTTATGCATTCATATAGCAAGGGTTTAACCTGTTTATGCAATCATATAGCAAGTGTTTTTGGTTATAATACACACTGTTTATTTAAATAAAACTACTGTAGAATGTTAATGCAGTAAAAAATTGTACTAGAATCATTTTTGACATGATTCCTTGATGAAAAATAAATAACAGAAAATCTGCAAGCCAGTGGGAAGTTATTTCAATATCTGTTGCAAATTGGTAACAAATTATGAACTTATTTGATGTTCAATGTTGTAACAAGCATAATAATACACAAGGTTATTTACGTGTTGCAGAATTTGGTTTCATATTTTGTTTTATTGACTATTATTATTACAGTAAAATAATAGTTTAGGGCTAATTGCAAATAACCTCTTAAATATTGTTTCTTTGACAGATTAATCAAGCTAACGTCAGTGATAACAACTTTGTATAAAACTTTTATGAATGGGATGATTTTTTCTTTTAATATTTGTGGGGTAAAAACTGAACAATTAAACTTCTAAATGTACAGACAACTAGAAGATGCTGAAGGTAACAGAACAACGAAGATGAAATAATTACAAATGATGAAGTGAAATTTGAAGACATTGAATACAATTGAGATGTTTTAAAGGATATTAGAAGTGGAGCAAGAAATCAGATTTACGTGGAAGAGTGCCGAGTTTACATTGTCAGAGAGCACCTCCAACATCCAAAGAATACTCTTGAAGCAGTATGAAAAGAACAAGTGCTGATCTCTTTTGAACTATTAAGCCAATTGTGTATATTTTGAAATTTGTCGTTTTTGAGATAAATGTAGCAAGAAGAAGATGCCATTAGTGTTACTGTTAGTTAAGTAGTGTTTTGTAGCCAAGCAAAGCATCTAAATGTATTAATGTATATAATGATGCTTGATAATAACCTATGATAATCATAATATGCTCTTAACAGTCTCATGAGGTAGTTAGAAGTAGCAATGTTCCTAAATTCAAAACCTACCTGCTAAGTTTGAATTATATTGTCAATCTTGATTTCTAAACTTGTAGTATAATATAATTACATTAGTATTTTCACATTTTTTATAACATGTACAATACTTGTTCCAAATTGTGTCCTTAATTCATGATTTTTTTTTTTAACCATATTCACCATCGATGTTTGCACATAAAAAATCAATCAGAGTAATAAATTTGAACATTGTTTTTAAATTTCATTAGTTTAATATGTGTTTGTATATATCATAATCTCTATAACCAATTATCAAGTTTATTAGCACTATGCTTGCTTTACTTTGTAGATTATCAGTTATTAAAGTACACAGTTTAGTGGTTATATAATGTTGTATCATTTGTTTTTTTTTTTACTAGACACCATTGTAATACTGTACTTGTGTTCATCATACATATTTTTAAAATACTGTAAAACTATTCACGAGTATGTTTATAAAGTAAAAACACAAACTGGTAAATTTAATATGCAACTAAACACTATTAATGAATTTTTCAAGGTATTTTCAAGAACATGTTTGATCCGAACAGTTTTTAATTTTTACTTTTTATTTGAGCGATGTACTTTATATGGTAAATCATTTTTAATGTAATCAGAATTTAATCTGTAACATTCAAACAACACTATTTAGAAGTATAATGCAAGAAATGAATAAAATGTTTTCTATTTAAAAATGTGAATGTAGGAAGACACATGGCTTATGAAAATAATTAATTGTAAAATTAATTCCGTCATGTTTTATATAACAACCGCTATATAAAATGGGAACTATAATATTATGAAAGCAAAAGGCCTAGTAACTTATAACCAACAGGAGTATTAGGTATGTATTTAAGGTAAGTTATTTTAGCAATGTTCAAAGTGTTCCAATGTTCTGATGAAAACAAGCTTGTAAGTATACATTTTTTCACAATTTTAGATCCTAAGATATGCATGCTACTTGGACGTTCCTACAGTTTTAACATTTTTTAGTTTAAATATAAAATAAAGTATAAATTAAATTTGTGTTTCTAACATTAAGTTCCAGCTAATCTAATAGAGTAAAACTGCTGTGCTTGTTGTCATTTTAGCAATTATACCAACTTATGTTGTAAAAATAAATTTCAATTGATGGATCACTTATTCATTTGCGATATGCCAGATATGTATTTTGATATGAAGAGACTGAAGATTTCTGGAACTTGAGAGCAAATTTAGGTAAATAGACTATTCAATTTAATTAATAATTAAGGGAATTTTTCACTAGTTCAAATTGTAATACTACATGGATCCAGTAAAGATGTATAGAGTTGTACTTTACATTGTGCAAGACCTGAACAGAGAATTTGTAATAAAATGTTTGAGAACAAATCAGATCTCCCATGTTTTATCTTGGCTGGATTGTTTTAGGGTGTGTGGCGCACCACACCATTGTGTTTGGCAATGGACTGATTGTAGAATTGGGAGTTTGAGACTCATTGCTTGGCACTCAGAGTTACACTCAACATACCATAAAGCATATATATTTAAATAATCAGTCCCATGGCAGGGCATTTTTCAGTATTATAATGCACCTTTGATTGGAGGTTTGTGAGTCACATGATATTCAATAAAATATGGTACGCTAATCGAGACTGCAATGTCGTTTTGCGCATTCATTTTTATTATAAGCAACCGACAAGAGTCTGCTGTTGACTGACCGTCTATTCTACTCCACTTAAAAAATTGGAGAGCTGCCTTTTTTAAATGGTTAAATGGTGAATAATGAATATTTCTATTTTCGCCTCATGGAATTATTTGCACTTTGCACAATTCCATTGCACTCAAATATTATAGTTGAAATATATATCTTTGGATCATTTGCAGATACACCACTTCTTCATATCTCTTTCTAGGCAACAAATAGCAAACGGAGCAAAAACATACTGGTACATATCTAATCTGAATTGTAGTTGTACAGTAAGAAACGCTTGCCCATGTTTTAAATGAATTGAAGAATTTCAATTCAGATAATTTCAATTCAGATAAAATATTATGTGCCGTGCCAATTTACCATGTAAAAACTGACAGAAGAGTTTAAATAATTACACATATACTATTTCTTGGACATTTAAGCAATTTATTTTTTAACCTTTTGTATAAAAATGAATATTATACTGGCCACTGGCTTGTGCAATAATACATAAAGTACATGGATCAAAGTACTGTTATATTTACCATGTTACTGAAAATACAAAATGCAATACTGAAATTGTTAATAACACACACATTGTTTATAAAAAGATACAGAAATATAAAACAAATTAAGCACCACAATTATTTGTTATCACCACAGCTTTGGTATGTAATATAAAATGAAGTAGCATGATATTTTATCAAGGAATTTTATATGGTCTCTGGCAGTGACTTTAATCAAGGAACTCTTGCAGACACTTAGTCTTGGTCAAGAGTTTCTTTATCAAATGTGTATTCTCCAAGGCCTGTGCCAACATGCTTCAGTGATCCTATGTAATCAGAGAGTTTCTTTATGGCTTCAGTCTGCTCGGCCAGAAATGTGCCATCAATGAAATCAGCCAGCTATAAGACAATGTCACAAAATAAATTGAGATTGGTCCATGCAATTGTAGTAAAATCGTTCCATTATCCTTAATTTTAAGAATATTGGTTGGATAGTCATTGGAATGAGCGTGGATATTTTATTCAATATTTAAATTATAGGGTTGATTTTCACATGCAAAATAATCAAATTTCTGTAGCAAAACTCATGAAGCAAACTATTAAGAATAATTAAGAATAATTATAATGCAGCCAAATATATAGGTATATTTACATGTTTGTCACCATGCTTCTCAGCTATTGCATGAAGGTCTAGCAATGACTTATTGACAGTCTTCTCAAGACCTAGTGCAACCTGCATAGCTTCCAATGCTGTACCCCATTCATCTTTCTCGGGTCTCTTTAAGAAAAAAAATGTAAATAATTTGTTTAACATGCTACACGAATAACAGACAACTAGTGAAGTGTTTGGGTGCCACAATCTCCTAACGCCCATGGATTTGATCATAAATAATTTTATGTCTAGCAGCTTCTCGCTAAACGTAATTTAATATACATAACAGCATTTACATTAACCGCTGGCCAATAACCAGTTAAATAACAAGACCGCTTGCAGGGAAAAATTTCATTTAAAAATTTTGTTTAGCAAAATTGCTAATCAAACTGATTGTTGAGTCTAGAAACATAGTTTTGTATTGCATTTTTTGCTACACAATTTGCAAAATGTGTAGCAATAAGGTTGTTTTGTATAGCTTTTTGCTATGCTACACTGGCGAAATTATTCCCTGCGCTTGGCCAATAAAATCTCAAAACATCAATAATAAAATTCATCTCTTCACGATATTTCACACCTAGACTAAATGTCGATTGTACCTCATTTTGACTTTTTTAAAGTTAATTGAAGGCCTCCAACTTATAGGCCCAAATTCTGTGACCAGTAAATGTGGAGTGGAGGACAAGTAAAAATGTAAATTTTACTGGTCCGCTTTTGTAGTTAAAAAAACCCCAACAGAGACATCCGTAAAGATAGAAACTTAATGTCACAAATATTGATAAACTTACACAAATATCTTGTAAAACCATTCTGCCACCTCGTTGATTTTGGTATGTCATAAGCTTCATTGCATGTTCTCTTTCCTCATTGGAATTACTTTGGAAAAATTTAAAGCAGCCTTTTAAGGCTATATCATCACGGTCAAAATAATATGCCTGTATGTAAAAAAAAAAGGTTTTAAAATTGTATTATGTTCTTATTCTGTCTATTAAATAATGGACTGTTCTGGCCTAGAAATGTACTCCATTTAAAAAATGACTCGTCTATGCAGCATGGATAGAAATGATTTGTATCAATCAATTTACAATGTCTCTTGCCACCAGTGCACAGACTGCTCACAATTTAAAAACTTAATTGCAACCAGCTATACCCATGGGAGTGCAACCTGTGCATTCATTCATTCAATCTTTTATTTCAGAAACTTTGGTTCATAGAAAGTAAAAAATTACATATAAATGAAATAATAAACAAGACTAATTACTACTACTCATCTCAGGATGACATTCCACCTGAAGAGCATCTTCGACATTGCTTATAATCGTTGAGATTAAAATATTTTTGCTTGCATCAAGTCTACACATCAGGCCATATATTAATTTTCTTAACAATTCATAAAAAGAAGGAATTCTACATTTCGTAAACATGAGGCTGGCACTGCAATGTCGAGGCCTATATGATGGCGATTGTACAGTAGCTACCAGATCCAGAATGTTATAATTGATTAACGTTAATATTTATTTACATTATCATACAATCCCAACTGTCCTGATTTTGATAGTAATGTCCCACTTTTTGATGTGTCCCAGTGTCCTGCATTTCAAAATATTTTATTCTATAAAAAATGTCACCGAACCAAAGAATATAATACGACTGAACTTAATGTGAACCTTTATCTTTCGATTTCGATCTACCTCCCATAATGTATTTAAAAAGGCTTTTGGATATTTTAATTTCAACATTATTTAATGTGATTTCCAGGTGAGACCACTGTCTAGGTGGACACCAAGAAATTTAGCGGATTCAACCGTGGGGATGTCGACATTGTCCAGGGTAATTTTTATAAAGAGACTGGTCAATGTTTTTTGTAAACTTCTGAGGGGTTCCAAACAAGATTAAGTTTGAATGAATGTTTGAATATTGGGTGAGAGTAAATGATGGTCGTGTCGTCGGCATACAGAAAGAAAAATGGGAAAGAGAGGTAGATATCATTAATATATAAAATGAATAGAAGGGGACCAAGTAAAGAGCCATGGGGGATGCCACAGGTAGAATAATTAAAGTTGGAGATAGAATCCAAGGTCCACGGATTCCATAATGTGATAATTTGAATAAAAGTATATCATGATCAATAGTGTCAAAAGGGTTGGTTATTGTTTTTAAAAAAAAACCAGAAAAGCCTAGCGGGTGTCAAGACTAATTTACAATGTCCCCAGTATTACCTGGCAGGGTTTTATTATAAAAAAAATGTTACATACAACCCCTGAGTACTGTACATGCTACGATTATTAAGTTATTGGTTTTTTAATTATTTTATTTATTTGTACGTTTATTATACATTAAAGCACTGCTTATGTTTATTCCAAAGACTATGACGTTTTGTGGCGAAGACGATTGACACGTTTTAGGATGAGAAGTTTAACAATGTCAATATTTAAATAAATTTAACTTGTTTCGGAAAGAAAAATATTTAAATTAAATTTACCACTAGGCCTAACATGTTAATTATAGGCCTACTTGTTGATACTTATGTTTTATAATAAAACCCTACCGGGCGTTGATTAGGCCAAATAGTAAATACATTTTGGGACGTTTCGACCCAAAAGTGGGGCGAATCGTCCCGGATTCCCTAGTCTAGTTGGACCGGCGACTGGCCGGCCTGCCTGCCTGCCTGCGTGGCCTGCCTAGGGTAGTTTAGTAATGGCATTTTTTGGTAATACAGGATACCTACTAATGATAAATATACATATGAAGCGTAAAGTTCTAAGTTAATTTGCTTATTGACAGCAGCTTCTGACTCTTCGTTGTAATTCTGGCGACATCGAGACATTTTACCACAAAAACCAACCAAAAACAATTTCGGCCAAACAGTGTTTGTTGTATTCAGAAAAATATGAAACGCCAAATCTGCCTTCCAGTTTCCGTCAATTATTTGACGTGAGCTGGGATTTCTATTTATAGGCCTAACAATCGTTTTAAATAATGAGGTAGGCCTACGTTTGTGTTGTTCATCATTAAAGAATTTTTAATTTTAATCATTTGATTAGTACATAGATTGTTTATAAGCATTGAAGTAAAGTATTAAGTAGTAATTCTAAATAATTTTTAGTAAAGAGCCAAACTGCACTTTTTATTTATAAACTTCTATCATTTCAATTCGAAATAGACACCAGCTATAAATTGGTATCCTCCAATGTATTACAACACGTGCAGTTGTCATTGGAAAGCAATTCTCTATCAAATGCGTGTTCTCCATGTCCGGGACCGACACGCTTGAATGATGTTACGTAATCAGCAAGTTGTTTAAGGACTTCAGTCTGCTCAGTAAGGCGTGTAGCTACAAACTGCATCAGCTAAAATAAAAAAAATCATATTGGTTAAATTTATTAAGCAAATGCAAATTCAGGAGGACGCAAGCAAACACCAATTCGAATAATCCATCGTTTGTTTGTCAAATCTCCTAAGGTTGGTTCTCACCTAGGACGCAACGCAAGGATGTAGACTCAACGCAAGCGAGTTGACCAATGACAAGCGATAGTTAATTCATCGCTTGTGATTGGTCAAATCCCTTACGCTGAGTTACGTCGTGTTGCGTCTCTAGTGGGAACCAAGCATTAAGCTTGGTTTCTAACGCGTGGTTCCCACTAGCGACGCAACACAAGGACGTAACGCAACGCAAGTTAATTGACCAATCACAAGCGATGGCTTATTCGCTTGTGATTGCTAACTGTCTATAACTTCGCTTGTCATTGGTAAAAACGCTTGCGTTGCGTTTACGTCCTTGCGTTACGTTCTATTGGGAACCAAGCTTAATATATGACTAATCACAAGCTATTGGTTAATGCGAACTTTCGCTTGTCATTAGTCAACTCGCTTGCGTTGCGTCTAGGCTTTTATTTAGCCTGAATGGTGAATACAGTCACTGATCACGATGGAGCTGCCAAAACTGAAAGAACAAGACAAAATGTGTCAAAAGCGTACTTACATGTGTGTCAGTATGTTTTACTGCTGTCTTATGAATGTCAATCCATGATTGATTAATATGCCTCTGAAGATCAACTGCAGAGTTCATAGCGTCCAAAGCTGTACCCCATTCATCTTTGACGGGTTTCTATGATAAAAACATTGTTAATAAATAATTAACAGATACATACAGGTTGGTCCCACTACACAATAGCGTACGGTACGTATCGCATTTATGTTTAGGCGCCACAATCTCCATTACTCTTAATGCCCATGAATCGAATTGGGCTGAGCACATAATTTGTTGATGACGTGACGGCGGTCTTGCAACTTCTCACAAAAAAAAAAAATGGGGAAACGTTTTAATCGGCCACATAAAGTTTAATCTTTAATATAACAATGATAAAAATGGCGAGCGATTTGTTCTATATTTCACTTACACTGATTTCGTTTAATACCACTCTGCCCCCTCGTTTATTTTGGTATTTCATAAGCTTCATTGCATTTTCTCTTTTCTCACTCGAGTTGTTTTTGAAAAATGTAAAGCAGCCTTTTAATGCTACGTCATCACGGTCAAAATGAAATGCCTGGAAAAACAAACGTGTGCATAGATAACATGGTGCACATGGTATTTGCCTGAAACTACTACAGTATAGGAGAGGCAATAACGGATATCAAACTTACTAATGATAAATATGTATATGCGGCGTAAATGTCCAAGTTGATATGTTTATTGATAGCAGATTCTTCATCCTCGTGATAATTCTGTCGACAGAGAGACATTTCCTTACCCGGCCTGACCAAACTGAAATACGTCTTGTCAAATGTATGAAATACAGAATACACCACGTCTCACTCCGTAATTTTGAATGTTTTCTCCTCAGCTGCATACACAGTTCACATGCAAATGAGGGGTTTTTGAATACTTAAAAGAACAGAGACGATAAATACTGTTCGTCACGATAATCGATTGCTAAACTATTATTTTTTTCTTTTACTTTATTAATTGTCAAGTGTATGAGTTTTTCTGGTTGTAAATTTAAATATAATTTTTTTTTGGTTTGTGGTCGTGATACAACATGATTGAATTATTCAAAACTATATAACTTTAGTGTTAGTGTCGTAGAACAGTATTAAAACCTTATTTTAATATATGACTAATTAAATGTACGAGCATGCGTTTCAGTATAAACGAGCGCTGTGATGGATATATTATTAAATGAGAGGCAACAATGTTGACAATAATATAATGATGATGTTGCCTCTCGTTTTTATGTTTATTATTAAATGAAAGCAGACATAATTAGTTAAGAGTTAACTAATGGTGAATAATATACAGTACATAAATAATGGGATCGATATTTCGGTGTGTAGGTGTTTCTGTACTGTTGTGAGGCCTATTGAAAGTATAAGCACATACTTACATCGAAAACAAAGCTTAACACTCTTACATTCCTTCCTTGTGGTAAAGAGATTAAGTGTATGCGAGATGAAATATGAGTTTTAATATTCTGAATTCGATAAATTTAGAAAGTCCGGCGTGTTCTGCCAGTTGCGCCAGCACCGTGTAATGAGTAACCGGCAAACAATGACGTAATAGCAATAACATAGCTCGTCCTTATACCAATGACGTAACACCCGAAAAATTACATTTTCAAATGTGACCCAACAGAAAAAGAAACATAATTTTGGCGTGTATTTAACATAGAATTACTGTGATAGAGCATCTTCCCTCTCTGAAATGTGTAGCTATGTCAGACAAGGGACACAGGGAGTGTGAATGATCGAATATGCGATTTCTCTTTACATAACCGAATGTAATTTAGTGTTCTGTATTTGCCTTTAATTGCTGCGCATGCGTCCGGGAAAATTGCGTCTAGTGTATTGTAATGAATGCGTGCGTCAATAGCCAACACAGTTAAATGAGTCTTTACTGCTCATGCATCAGCGATATAAATATATAAAAAAGACTGAACATTGGTTAAGTTCAGAAAGTACTTTGAAAGAAGAATCTACTTCCTACGTAGACTTAAATCATTTGGTATAAACTCTGAAATAATGTCGTCCTTCTATAGGTCAGTTATAGAGAGTGTAATAACGTATTCTTTAACGGTATGCCGAAAATGAAAAGCGTGACCTAAATAGAATAGTCAAGACCGCATCGCGTATAATTGGATCTACACAACTGCCTTTGGAGAACATATTTTCGGATCGTCTTCTGAAAAAGGCAGTGGCTATCAAAGATGATCAATTTCATCCGGCCTCTAGTATGTTCCAGTTGATGCGCAGCGGTCGGCGATTTCGTTCTATTAAGGCCAATAAGGCACGATTTACAAATAGTTTCTTTCCCGGATCTATTAGAGCCTTAAATATGATGTAGACACTTTTTTTTTGTAATGTTTTTGTTTTTGAGTTCGTGTTGTGTCCGTTGGATATTGTGCTCCGCCAACAGAGCAAACAGAATTTCTATGTTTTTCCTAAAACAAATGATAATAAATGATACTTGACTTGACTTGAACTATTTTACATTCACACTTTTTAATTTTCCATTATTAATTTTATTACAGCATCGTATTCCGTTCCGTGAAACAAAACAAAGTGTGAAATGTAATTTGGCCCTGCTTGGACACGCCATTGCCTTTCAATTGGCCATAGGCCTAATCTCCATTTTTATTCAATTATATTTATCGATCACATTATGAAAAGAATTAGAAAATATTTATATATGCATATCTCTCATCAACTTTCATAACAATGCTAACATTAAATATCAATTAAAGGTTGCAATATAATAAAGTTTAATTCTACAATATTCTGATGAGTTCATTTTAAGATACTGTTCCTATCGCTAATGCCATATTATACCACTGCTCGCTCTCCAGAGAATCTAATATGAATCTAGCGACATCGACACGAGATATGAAGCAGGGCGTTTGATGCAGAACATTACGCTCCTCGGCGATAATCTGTTTATCTGAAAGAACAATCAAAATTAAGTTGTTTATGTCGATGTACGTCAATGAGCTTTAGCCAAAACTGGGATACTAGATTCATGATGGTAACTCGTCTTCGTACTTAAAATGTACATCTTCTTCCTATTACGGTGCAAATTTTGCTAGAGAGCCCTGGGGTTCCTCTTTAAAACGCACGCCACCTGTCACTCGTGAAATGCAGAAACCGACTCTTAAGAGTGTTTTTGCATTGGTCAGCAGAAACAAAGCATGTTGAAAAATAGCAACATATTATTATTACCTGTTCCTGGCGTGTCTTGCAAACCAGGTGGGCGCACTATCGTGTACGCAATATCTCCACACTGCGTCATTATATTGTCTTCCATTTCTGACATATTTCTAAGGATCCTACCAATTAAAAAAGTATTGAGAAGCCATTCCATCCAGAATGGACCATGGTCCTGTGGATCATCTGAAATGTAATATTGATATTATCAAATTACTAGAAGTGGTTGAATATAAATAATCAGAATGTCCAACGACCTAACTAACTTGATAGCTTTTTATTGATAGATTGAAAACATCTTTGAAATATTGATCGCAATTCATAATTATGAATGGCAGTGCCAAGTGTGTCTAAATTGATTGTTCGTACACTGTCGATGCTAGAACATAGCAGACATCAAAATATTGTATCAATTCGGGAAAACCTTTTGATCGCATACTTTCGTTTCGTTTATTAATTTTTTCCACTCACTTATATATATATATATAAATCAATGATGTTGCGTAGCACTGTATAAATTATAAATCATACTGTAAATTATAGAAACAGTGCTCATATTCGGAACATGATCTCATAATCGCGTCGAGCATAGCTCATTGGCGAAAGTTCCGTATTTTTTAGTTGTATGAAAAAATGTCTCTGGCTGGATTCGAACCTGCAACCTCTCGCTTACAGGGCGAGTATCATACCACTCGACATATATACATAAATTACATCTTTTGTTAATATTTGAGTAAGGTTTGCATTTCTTTATAATTTTCCATTTAATTGAGTAATTTGTTTTAGAGTCTTTAAGTGTCCATATATATTTACTGAGTTCCGTTGCATTTCTTAGTTTTTCGTTCCGGAATGAAGACGTATGGTTTCTGTATCTGGTTTTAAACTGGTTTTCAGTTAGTCCGACATATGTTTCTTCTTTTGATGAATCTTCTCTCTTTACTGTAGCTTGGTAAACTACACCTTTTGTTAGGCAGTTACCTGGGAGCGGGCATTCATTGGGATTGCGGCAGTTACATCCGCTTGTTTTCGCATTGGTTTCAGTAGACTTTTCTTTGGCTATCACATATTTGTTGTGTGCGTTAATTACTTTGTCTACGCTGGGCATGCAACTGTAGCTTAGTTTCAAGGTATTTTTGTTAAATATTTTTCTGAGCTTGTTGCCGGCAGGAAAACAATCTTCTACTATAGCTAAAAACTTGTGGCCGATGTTGGTTGCTACGTTTTTGCTGAATGGTGGGTTAAACCAAATTATGTTTCTGGTACGTGATTTTTTGGGCTTCTGCTGTTCAGCATTGAACTCAAGTTGATGATTGTATCCACTTTCTTTGAGGGCTTCCTGGTATAGGGGTGCAGATGCATGAAATGTATCTTTGTCTGATGAGATGTCAGAAAGGCGTCTATTTATAGCAAGTGGGATGTTTCGGATAATAGATGGAGGATGGTTGCTGTCATGGTGCACGTAGGTTGGTTTGTTATTAGGCTTAGTGAAAGGTCGGAAGGTTTGTCTATATATATATATATATATACAAATCAGGCAAAGAAAATTAATTCTAAACCGCCCGGTGATATACTGAAATTTAATTAATTAATTTGAAACGATAAAGATGAGGAAATCTGTGAGAATGAGAAAAAGTCGCCCCAACCGAGACTCGAACTCGGACCGCCTGCTTGATATGCAGATGTCCTAACCATTAGACCACTGGGGCTTTCATGGTATTGTTCGAACTCGATTGGATAGCGACTCTTTAACATTCTCGGCGTGGTACGGCGGAACAGCACTAGTCCTCAGTTGTACGCACGCGCACCAGAGATCAAATTGATACGCTCTCATCTTACAGTATTTTTATTCACGAGGCGGGATCTCCGAAGAGATACTTTTATATATATAAACAAATCAGGCAAAGAAAATTAATTCTAAACCGCCCGGTGATATACTGAAATTTAATTAATTAATTTGAAACGATAAAGATGAGGAATTCTGTGAGAATGAGAAAAAGTGGCCCCAACCGAGACTCGAACTCGGACCGCCTGCTTGATATGCAGATGTCCTAACCATTAGACCACTGGGGCTTTCATGGTATTGTTCGAACTCGATTGGATAGCGACTCTTTAACATTCTCGGCGTGGTACGGCGGAACAGCACTAGTCCTCAGTTGTACGCACGCGCACCAGAGATCAAATTGATACGCCCTCATCTTACAGTATTTTTATTCACGAGGCGGGATCTCCGAAGAGATACTTTTATATATATAAACAAATCAGGCAAAGAAAATTAATTCTAAACCGCCCGGTGATATACTGAAATTTAATTAATTAATTTGAAACGATAAAGATGAGGAAATCTGTAAGAATGAGAAAAAGTATATATATATATATATATATATATATATATATATATATATATATATATATATATATATATATATATATATATATATATATATATATATATATATATATATATATATATATATATATATATATATATATATATATATATATATATATATATATATATATATATATATATATATATATATATATATATATATAATTGTCTCGGTTGGGGCGACTTTTTCTCATTCTCACAGATTTCCTCATGTTTATCGTTTCAAATTAATTAATTAAATTTCAGTATATCACCGGGCGGTTTAGAATTAATGTTCTGTGCCTGATTTGTTTATATAATTTATATATTAAATGTGGGTGGATGGAGGTCACAGGTCTTTTAGCAGACATTATTTAGGCCAGGTTACCACTTGGACACAACGCAAGACGGCTCCGTTTGCCAACTTAACATTTTGACCCACCCCACAGACCTGACTAGCTAAATCCTAGCTGTGAATTGGTATCAAGCCTACATTTTGTTCCCCACGCTGTAACCGTAACAAGCCTTTTCACCTCAGCAGTTCTCATTGCCTGTAGGATACTTCCCATTGTATCCGTGTATAATGTGACTTTGAATAGAGTTGGGGTATTCGTTCCTATGCATGAAACTACAACATCACTTCCTTTGAATTGTTGGGCAAGAAAGTCAGAATCCATGACGTTTCCACTTACAACCTACAACAAATTAAATATACATAATTGAGATGACAATCAGAACGTTACATATTGTATATCGGAATCGGATCTATTATAGTTTTATATGTCATCAAACTTCTACTTTTGCAACACCATATTTTAAATTGGAACACTAATTTAAGGTTGATAATTATGCCCTTTTGGCGTTCCATATAATTGTTGGTAGAACAAGGTGTGTACTTGCCTTACAGTCAGTATAGTACTTACAGGTTATAGGAGTAGAAAAGAAGGTTAAAGTAGTACCTTTAAATTGTCATGTTTTTGAGTTATTTTAGACTGATTTCTCACAACCGCCAGGACGTTATGACCTCGTTTTAATGCTCCTTGTACAACTTGAGAACCAGTCTTCCCTGTAGCACCTAAAACTACCACTTTTAATTCCATTGTTGCGAACGACGATCACTCGATATACTATTTAATTGTATATCGACGATATTGTCATTAGAAATGTGTAGATTAATGGATTCGTCCACTTATGTTGTTACCGTTACGCCCCAGGGTGTTTATTGTTCTGGAGTAGGGCGTTTATTCGAGGAAGGCGTTTATTTTTTGGGGTAAAAAATGGTAGCTTGTATAACAAATAAATATGAAAAAATACAACACAATTAATAATAATAATAATACAGTCAAAATACTTGGTCGATCAATTGTAGATCATGGAATGATTTCTACTACAAATAAAAATGTGTTATAATAAATTACTGTATATGCATGCGGCGAGGCGTTTATTTGAAAAAAAAAAAATAAAGGCCCGGGCCGTTTATTTGAGGAGGAGTTTATTCCAAACGATGTTATGGGGGGTGGGGGGGGGGGGGGGTGAACGTTTATTCGAGAGAGGCGTTTATTATTAAGCTAGGTTCGCACGCAGACAGTTCGAGTGTGCGTCGTGATTGGTTAAATTATCTGCATTCGTCGTCATTCTTGCGTTGCGGAATGTAGCTAGAACACATCATAAAATAACTCTAATGTTGCTATAAAAATTTGTATAAACCTTGAATATCCCTACAAACATGTTACTTCTGTACTAAAACAAACCATTGGGGTAAAAAACACACAGATGTTTACGTTTAGGTTTAAAAATATATATTTAATAACCACGGATGTAGTTATTTATATACATTCTTTCTGTCATAATTGATGAGAAAAAGCAAGAAATGGATCATATAATAGGCTTACTTAGAGAATTTCAGATTTTGTTCACCATTTCAGGTAATACGCTCATTCCATGTTGATGCGAAACTAACTCCATGTTGAGTCACTACAATTTTTAAAATAAAATCGCTTTACTTGAAGTGTTCTTTTATTTATGAAGATTTCAATTGATTAATTTAGGCCTATATTTAATTACCTTAGAAATCCGCCTATTTTGTACTTCCGCCGCGATGATTCGAGTGTGATCTCGTATCGCGACGGAAGTATGTTTTTAGATAGATATTTGGATAGATAGGCCTATACGTACTAATTTGGACAAAACACATTTAAATTAACTTTAGATCGTTTGTACGATTTTTATTAATTAATGGCAAGACGTGGAATCGTTGAAAAAATGGAATTAGCCTAGATGAGTTCCAGTTGCCTGTCGATGTTTCGTAATGGTATCGCTGCCTTTTTAGCCTAAATAAATAACTAGGCCTAGCTAGGCGCGCTTTGAGCGGGTACAAATAATGACATTTGAAACCTAGTTGAACATAACCTTTCATCATTCACCTCATGTCATTATGTGTACCAACACTCATAAACATTTCATTATTTGAATAATAATTATAATTTCGTAATCTTTCAATGAAATAGAAAGTAGGCCTACAGTGTATTGATTTTGAATTTGTTTACTTTCTGCTATAATAGAAAAATAGACATAATAATAATAATCCGATTAACATTAACAATAGGCCTATAATCATGTTGTTGTCAATACGAGGTTTCTTCTTTGAGGCACTCTCGCCGTCCAACTTCTGAAATAGAATGAAATATTGAGTGTTCATGTGGAATTTTTAAAAAACGAAATGCGTTTACCTACATATATGTACCAACATTCAGTGCATACAAGAAGTTATTAGGTGATAATGACTATGATAGTGACGATGGTGATGATGAGTGTGATAGTGACGATGGTGATAATTAGTGTGATAATGGTGATAATGAGTGTGATAGTGACGATGGTGATAATGAGTGTGATAGTGACGGATGGTGATAATGAGTGTGGTAGTGACGATGGTGATAATGAGTGTGATAGTGACGATGGTGATAATGAATGTGGTAGTGACGATGGTGATAATGAGTATGATATTGACGATGGTGATAATGAGTATGATATTGACGATGGTGATAATGAGTGTGATAGTGACGATGGTGATAATGTGTGTGGTAGTGACGATGGTGATAATGTGTGTGGTAGTGACAATGGTGATAATGAATATGATATTGACGATGGTGATAATGAGTGTGATAGTGACGATGGTGATAATGGGTGTGATAGTGACAATGGTGATAATGAATATGATAGTGACGATGGTGATAATGAGTGTGATAGTGACGATGGTGATAATGTGTGTGGTAGTGACGATGGTGATAATGTGTGTGGTAGTGACAATGGTGATAATGAATATGATATTGACGATGGTGATAATGAGTGTGATAGTGACGATGGTGATAATGGGTGTGATAGTGACAATGGTGATAATGAATATGATAGTGACGATGGTGATAATGGGTGTGATAGTGACAATGGTGATAATGAATATGATAGTGACGATGGTGATAATGACTATGATAGTGACAATGGTGATAATGAGTGTGATAGTGACGATGGTGATAATGAGTGTGATAGTGACGATGGTGATAATGTGTGTGGTAGTGACGATGGTGATAATGAATATGATAGTGACGATGGTGATAATGACTATGATAGTGACAATGGTGATAATGACGATGGTGATAATGAGTATGATAGTGACGATGGTGATAATAAGTGTGGTAGTGCCGATGGTGATAATGAGTATGATAGTGACGATGGTGATAATGAGTGTAATAGTGACGATGGTGATAATGTGTGTGGTAGTGACGATGGTGATAATGTGTGTGGTAGTGACAATGGTGATAATGAATATGATATTGACAATGGTGATAATGAATATGATAGTGATGATGGTGATAATGAGTGTGATAATGACAATGATGATAATGAGTGTGGTAGTGACGATGGTGGTAATGTAATATGATAGTGACGATGGTGATAATGACTATGATAGTGACAATGGTGATAATGACGATGGTGATAATGAGTATGATAGTGACAATGGTGATAATGACGATGGTGATAATGACTATGATAGTGACAATGGTGATAGTGACGATGGTGATAATGAGTGTGATAGTGAGGATGGTGATAATGAGTGTGATAGTGACAGAGGGTGATAATGAGTGTGTTAGTGGCAATGGTGATAATAAGTGTGGTAGTGGCGATGGTGATGATGAATATGATATTGACAATGGTGATAATGAGTGTGATAGTGACGATGGTGATAATGTGTGTGGTAGTGACGATGGTGATAATGTGTGTGGTAGTGACAATGGTGATAATGAATATGATATTGACAATGGTGATAATGAGTGTGATAGTGACGATGGTGATAATGACTATGATAGTGACAATGGTGATAATGACGATGGTGATAATGAGTATGATAGTGACGATGGTAATGAATGATAGTGACTATGATGATAATGACTATGATAGTGACGATGGTGATAATAAGTGTGGTAGTGCCGATGGTGATAATGAGTATGATAGTGACGATGGTGATAATGAGTGTGATAGTGACGATGGTGATAATGAGTGTGATAGTGACGATGGTGATAATGAGTGTGATAGTAACGATGGTGATAATGAGTATGATAGTGACGATGGTGATGATGAGTGTGATAGTGACGGATGGTGATAATGAGTGTAATAGTGACGGATGGTGATAATGAGTGTGGTAGTGACGATGGTGATAATGAGTGTGATAGTGACGGATGGTGATAATGAGTGTAATAGTGACGGATGGTGATAATGAGTGTGGTAGTGACGATGGTGGTAATGTAATATGATAGTTACGATGGTGATAATGTGTGTGATAGTGACGATGGTGATAATGAATATGATAGTGATGATGGTGATAATGAGTGTGATAATGACAATGATGATAATGAGTGTGGTAGTGACGATGGTGGTAATGTAATATGATAGTGACGATGGTGATAATGAGTGTGATAGTGACGGATGGTGATAATGAGTGTGGTAGTGACGATGGTGGTAATGTAATATGATAGTGACGATGGTGATAATGAGTGTGGTAATGACGATGGTGATAATGTGTGTGATAGTGACGATGGTGATAATGAATATGATAGTGACGATGGTGATAATGAGTGTGATAGTGACGATGGTGATGATGAGTATGATAGTGACGATAGTGATAATGACTATAATAGTGACTCTTGAAAAAATTTCATTTAGCTTCGATTTTGTATAGATGACAAATTTCGTTTTTGTAAAAGCACAAGTTAACGGAGTACTTACTCGAACGTTTCGATCTCTATCGTTCGAGTAAGTACTCCGTTAACTTGTGCTTTTACAAAAACGAAATTTGTCATCTATACAAAATCGAAGCTAAATGAAATTTTTTCAAGATTTAAGAGAAAAATATGGTCAAGAAACCATCAACATCGTACGCAAACAGGAAAATATCGCGAAGAAAATTTCACGGCAGAGAAATCACCGGGTATTCTCCCTTCATTGTAAGCGGTTGGACATTACCCCTCCGAGCCTGAAATTATATCGACCGATCAAATCGTCTAAAGCAGAGGAAATAATAAAACATGCAGAAAGACAGCTTTTACGTGAGAGAATAAGAATCACCACCAACAAAATCACACAGTTAGAACAGGGGTGGCGCCAGGATCTTCCCGACGCGGGGGCTACATTCCCCGACGAGGGGGCTATGCGAGCGAAGCGAGCATCACTAGGCTGGGGGCCAGGGGGCCGCCAAGGACCCCCGGTGGGGGTCCAGGGGGCGAAGCCCCCGTAAGCAACGCGTTCTAGCGTCATTTGAGGTCATTTTAATCAGATTTAGGGTAGCCATTTTTTCCATTTTTTATAATGCATAAATAAAATACTGCGTGCAAAAAAACGATGCGCGATGACTGTTTCAATCCATATTTTTCAATTTAAAAAATAAAAGTTCAAAGAAAATTTAGAAAAATAGAGTTGGAGGTCCCGGAAATTGAACTTATTATACTTCAAAACATGAAACAAAATATATAAGTCCCTATCATGGTTGTGACTGAGCTAAGAAATGTTTGAAAAATAGAGATGTTAGGTCCCGGAAAATGCACTTCTTGTACTTCGAAATATGACCAGCTTTATTGTTGGGGCTGAGCTAAGAAACTGTTTAAAACTAGAGCTGCAGGTCTTCAAAAAATAGCATTTTATACTTTGGAAACATCAGGCCTAGAGGCTTAAAAAACGCAAGCGTAGACCTTTTTCAGTCAGGGAAATAAGTTTATTCCTCCCAAGTGTATGCGTGCGTACCATCTGGACTTCCGAGTGGTGAGAAATTCATGACATACAGGACATTGAAAATGTAATAACTTAGCTATAATAAGATGTTGGCTAAGCGAAAATGGCATGTTTTTTTGTTTAGTAATGGATGAAAATTTTATTTTAGGTATCCCACGGTAAAGAAGGTTACTTGTAAATTAAAAAATTTGTGAACATACGAACAATTAACATAATTCGTTTTTGCTGCTGTAGTGTAGCGTACGTCGACGCAGTACACGACGTAACCGTCAGTAAACTTCGCCTGGAAAATAACTACAGTACACATTTTTGTCTCTGGATGGAACATGATATCACGCGTCTCGACCCAACGTTGAACGATTCGTACAAAGGGATACCGACAGACAAGTGCGAACCTAGCTATTGTTTAGGAGTAAGTTAGATCGCTGGCAATAATGAATGCATATAAAGTGCATAATATCACTCTGACGTACTCTCACGGTCAATGAAACGTCGCGGTTTTCTAGGCGCTGAAGGTAGCTACGAAGTGAACGCGAACGCTTTTTACTGTATATTATAATTTATTCCCCGACAAAAAGTACCCGTGTTCCCTTCGGTAACCGTCGGTAAACTTCGCCTGGAAAATAACTACATTACACATTTTGGTCCCTGGATGGAACTTGATATCACGCGTGTTGACCCAACGTTGAACGATTCGTACAAAGGGATACCGCCAGACAAGTGCGTACCTAGCTAATGTTTAGTAGTAAGTTAGATCGCTGGCAATAAATGAATGCATAAAAGTGCATAATAGCCCTCTGACGTACTCTCACGGTCAATGGAACGTGGTTTTCTAGGCGCTGAAGCTATATGAAGTGAACGCGAACATTTTTTACTGTATATTATATTCCCCGACAAAAAGTACCCGTGTTCCCCGACGGGGGGGCTAGGCTCCCCGACGAGGGGGCTAGAGCCCCCGTAGCCCCCCCGCTGGCGCCACCACTGAGTTAGAAGGCAAAAAGAAAGATTTAAATGAGGAAATCGTATCGCTAATTCCCAACGGAGGGGACATCACCAATGTATGTAATCACGTAAACAAAGTGTGTGAAGCGGAATTCTTAAAATGCCGATCACGACAACAAAACAAACTGTTGTGGTGGAAAAACAAAGCAGAAAACGCAGCTAGAGATTTACATCAAGAACAGGATTTATCCGGTAAGATCTTAAGAGAAAAATGGGTGGTAAATCTGTCTAGTAAGTTGGTTAGTGAAGACGAAATATCAGCATTACAAAGGGGATTGAACTATGCGGCGAGCCCACGATCCATGCCCATTGACGATCTCATAGTAGCGGCTGAAAAAGCGGCTGATCTTGTCCCCCTGGAAGAACAAGACACCGTTCGCAGTAAAATTGTAGCTATTGTAAAATCTACCACTCTACCACCTTCAAATTTAACCCCCAAAGAACGAAAGGCCATAAACAACTTGAAGAAAGATAAATCTATTCTTATTCTCCCAGCGGATAAAGGTAGATCTACTGTCATCCTAAATACTAATGATTACAAAGATAAAGTGGGAACCATGGTGAGCGACACTAATGTTTACGAACTGCTAAAACGTAATCCAACACAAAACTATAAACGAAAAGTGGTCAACATCATAGGCAGGTTGTTCAAAGAAAAGAAAATCAACTACAGAGAGAAAGAATGGCTGTTTCCCACGGCTGAAATTGTACCTAGGTTGTATTGTCTTCCGAAGATACATAAACCAAATTGGCCATTAAGACCTATAGTAGATAACATCAACACCGTTTTTTACACCGTTGCACAATTCCTCACCAAAATCCTGGGTCCGCTTGTCGGAAACACAGAACATCATGTAACTTACTCAGGAGAGTTGGCGAGTGAACTAAAAGAAATAATAGTCAAACCAAGTGAAACATTTGTCTCGTTTGACGTAGTATCTCTGTTTACAAAAACACCAGTAGAAGAGGCCCTCAAAGTTGTCGAAAATCGCCTAACAACAGATCCGACACTTCTGGATAGAACTAAACTACATGTGACAGACATAATGGAGCTCCTCGGTTTAATTGTGAACAAAACCTATTTCTCGTTCAATGGTAACATTTATAGGCAAATACAAGGCATTGCTATGGGAAGCCCAATAAGTCCTATATTGGCGAACTTGTATCTAGAGTGGCTCGAACATCAAGCCATAAACACGGCACCCACTAACATCAAGCCTGTGTATTGGAAACGATACGTTGATGATGTATTAGCTATCATCCCCATAGGTACAGTACATACATTTAACACACATCTTAATAACATCGATATAACTGACAATATCAAGTTCACCACAGAATCGATGACAAACAACACAATACCTTTCCTGGACATGCTCATCACACTCAATGACAATGGAACAGTTACCACCTCAGTCTATCGGAAGCCCACTCACACAGACCAATATTTACATTTCAACTCACATCATCCACTCGAACACAAACTGGGGCTTATAAACACGCTTGTGGACAGAGCTGAGAAGGTAGTGGGAGATATGGATTTGAGGAAAGTTGAGATGGATAACATCAAGAAAGCGTTACACAACTGCCAGTATCCAGAGTGGTCCTTCCAGAGAGTTATGGAAAACCGAAAAAGGAAAAAGAACAAAGGACACGAACCACAGAAGGAAAAGATCAAGATGCGAGGTAGCATAGGAATCCCCTATGTAAAAGGAATGGCAGAAAGAATACGACGCACTCTCTCCTATCACAATGTCGGAACCTATTTCCTACCCCAAAATAAAATCAAGAATAGCCTCGTCCACCCAAAAGATAAAATCGAGAAGATGGATACATGTGGAGTAATCTACGAAGTCACCTGCCGCAACTGTCCACAAGTTTACATTGGGGAAACAGGGAGGGCATTACAAACACGAATTAATGATCACAAAAAAGATGTTACAACAAACACGGGGGGAGTAATGACTAGGGCCTCCAGAACATCCACATCTTCGATCATACACAAATCTGCCATTACAGAACATGTCATAAAACACAATCATGTACCGAACTGGGAGGCTACCATCTTAACCAAAGAGCCTAAACGCAAAGACAGACAGATTAGAGAATCATTACATATAAGGAGAAATAAAGAGAAGACCATGAACCGGGACACTGGAGCCCACGAACTCTCGCATTTGTACAATGATTTGATAGACACATCACCTGGCCGAGCCCCGCACAACCTCCAACCTACAACCGGAGGCGTACAACGTCATCAACAGATGACGTCAAGAATGACCAAGCTGCATTAACACTCCGCAGTCAGTTGAGAAGGATCTCTGATAGAGATCGAAACGTTCGAGTAAGTACTCCGTTAACTTGTGCTTTTACAAAAACGAAATTTGTCATCTATATAATAGTGACTATGATGATAATGAGTGTGATAATGACAATGATGATAATGAGTATGATAGTGACGATGGTGATAATGACGATGGTGATAATGAGTATGATAGTGACGATGGTGATAATGACGATGGTGATAATGAGTATGATAGTGACGATGGTGATGATGAGTGTGATAGTGATAATGGTGATAATGAGTATGATAGTGACGATGGTGATGATGAGTGTGATAGTGATAATGGTGATAATGAGTATGATAGTGACGATGGTGACAATGGGTGTGATAGTGACGGAGGGTGATAATGAGTGTGTTAGTGGCAATTGGTGATAATAAGTGTGGTAGTGGCGATGGTGATGATGAGTATGATAGTGACGATGGTGATAATGAGTATGATAGTGACGATGGTGACAATGGGTGTGATAGTGACGGAGGGTGATAATGAGTGTGTTAGTGGCAATGGTGATAATAAGTGTGGTAGTGGCGATGGTGATGATGAGTATGATAGTGACGATGGTGATAATGAGTGTGATAGTGACGATGGTGATAATTAGTGTGATAGTGACGATTGTGATGATTAGTGTGATAGTGACGATTGTGATGATGAGTGTGATAGTGACGATGGTGATAATGAGTACGATAGTGACGATGGTGATAATGAGTATGATAGTGACGATGGTGATGATGAGTGTGATAGTGATAATGGTGATAATGAGTGTGGTAGTGATAATGGTGATAATGAGTATGATAGTGACGATGGTGACAATGGGTGTGATAGTGATGGAGGGTGATAATGAGTGTGTTAGTGGCAATGGTGATAATAAGTGTGGTAGTGGCGATGGTGATGATGAGTATGATAGTGACGATGGTGATAATGAGTATGATAGTGACGATGGTGACAATGGGTGTGATAGTGACGGAGGGTGATAATAAGTGTGATAGTGACGATGGTGATAACGAGTATGATAGTGACGATGATGATAATTAGTATGGTAGTGGCGATGGTGATGATGAGTATGATAGTGACGATGGTGATAATGAGTGTGATAGTGACGATGGTGATAATTAGTGTGATAGTGACGATTGTGATGATTAGTGTGATAGTGACGATTGTGATGATGAGTGTGATAGTGACGATGGTGATAATGAGTACGATAGTGACGATGGTGATAATGAGTGTGATAGTGACGGATGGTGATAATGAGTGTGATAGTGACGATGGTGATAATGAGTGTGATAGTGATGATGGTGATGATGAGTGTGATAGTGGTAATGGTGATAATGACTATGATAGTGACGATGGTGATGATTAGTGTGATAGTGACGGATGGTGATAATGAGTGTAATAGTGACGGATGGTGATAATGAGTGTGATACTGACGCTGATAATAATGAGTATGATAGTGACAATGGTGATGATGAGTGTGATAGTGACGATAGTGATAATGACTATAATAGTGACGATGATGATAATGAGTGTGATAATGACGATGATGATAATGAGTATGATAGTGACGATGATGATAATGAGTATGATAGTGACGATGGTGATAATGAGTATGATAGTGACGATGGTAATGAATGATAGTGACTATGATGATAATGACTATGATAGTGACGATGGTGATAATGAGTGTGATAGTGACGATGGTGATAATGAGTGTGGTAGTGACGATGGTGATAATAAGTATGATAGTTACGGATGGTGATAATGAGTGTGATAGTGATGATGGTGATAATGAGTGTGATAGTGACGGATGGTGATAATGAGTGTGATAGTGACGGATGGTGATAATGCGTGTGATAGTGACGATAGTGATGATGAGTGTGATAGTGATGATGGTGATAATGAGTGTGATAGTGACGGATGGTGATAATGAGTGTGATAGTGACGGATGGTGATAATGAGTGTGATAGTGACGATGGTGATAATGAGTGTGGTAATGGCGATGGTGATAATGTGTGTGATAGTGACGATGGTGGTAATGTAATATGATAGTGACGATGGTGATAATGACTATGATAGTGACGATGGTAATGATGAGTATGATAGTGACGATGATGATAATGAGTGTGATAATGACGATGATGATAATGAGTATGATAGTGACGATGGTGATAATGACGATGGTGATAATGAGTATGATAGTGACGATGGTAATGAATGATAGTGACTATGATGATAATGAGTATGATAGTGACGGATGGTGTTAATGTAATATGATAGTGACGATAGTGATAATGAATCGACTATGGTAGTGACGATGGTGATAATGAGTGTGATAGTGACGATGGTGATAATGAGTATGATAGTGACGATGGTAATGAATGATAGTGACTATGATGATAATGAGTATGATAGTGACGGATGGTGTTAATGTAATATGATAGTGACGATAGTGATAATGAATCGACTATGGTAGTGACGATGGTGATAATGAGTATGATAGTGACGATGGTGATAATGAGTATGATAGTGACGATGGTAATGAATGATAGTGACTATGATGATAATGAGTATGATAGTGACGGATGGTGTTAATGTAATATGATAGTGACGATAGTGATAATGAATCGACTATGGTAGTGACGATGGTGATAATGTGTGTGGTAGTGACGATGGTGATAATGAGTGTGATAGTGATAATGGTGATAATGAGTGTGATAGTGACGATGGTGACAATGAGTATGATAGTGACGATGGAGATGATGAGTGTGATAGTGACGATGGTGATAATGAGTATGATAGTGACGCTGGTAATAATGAGTATGATAGTGACGATGTTAATAATGAGTATGATAGTGACGATGATGATAATGACTATGATAGTGACAATGATGATGATGAGTATGATAGTGAAGATGGTGATAATGAGTATGATAGTGACGATGGTGATGATAAGTGTGGTAGTGACGATGATGATAACGAGTATGATAGTGACGATGATGATAATTACTATGATAGTGACAATGATGATGATGAGTATGATAGTGACGATGGTGATGACAAGTGTGATAGTGACGATGATGATAACGAGTATGATAGTGACGATGATGATAACGAGTATGATAGTGACGATGGTGATAATGAGTATGATAGAGACGATGGTGATAATGAGTGTGATAGTGACGATGGTGATAATGAGTGTGATAGTGACGATGGTGATAATAAGTGTGGTAGTGGCGATGGTGGTAATGAGTGTGATAGTGACGATGGTGATAATGAGTGTGAAAGTGACGATGGTGATAATGAGTGTGATAGTGACGATGGTGATAATGTGTGTGATAGTGACGGATGGTGATAATGAGTGTGATAGTGACGATGGTGATAATGAGTGTGGTAGTGACGATGGTGATAATGAGTGTGATAGTGACGATGGTGATAATGAGTGTGGTAGTGACGATGGTGATAATGAGTATGATAGTGACGATGGTGATAATGAGTGTGGTAGTGACGATGGTGATAATGAGTATGATAGTGACGATGGTGATAATGTAATATGATAGTGATGATGGTGATAATGAGTATGATAGTGACGATGGTGATAATGAGTATGATAGTGATGATGGTGATAATGAGTATGATAGTGACGATGGTGATAATGAGTGTGGTAGTGGCGATGGTGATGATGAGTATGTATAGCTTAATTGTTTGTAATTGGTGGACGCAATGCAATTAAGTACGGTACACTCAACCCATGTAGAAATAAACTTATTTTTCCATGCTCAACCCAAGTAATTTGACCAATGCCAAGCGACGATGGATCAAACTGTTGTACGTTGTCCTAATACTACTGATTATTGTTATCTTAATAGTAGAACTATTGTATTTTCATTCATACGTTCATTCAAAACAATTTATATGGTAAAGACAGATACAGTAGGAAAGTCAGACATTACCTGTTTGGTTTTCCTTTTAAGATTTTTATTTCTTTTACTTTCTTTATTTTTATTTTTTGATACTGTTGATGAATGTGTGCGTTTCTTTGCGACAGGTGGCGATAACGTTGACAATGATGATGAAGGTCTTTTTGACTTTTTCATTTTTTCTTGTTTGTTGCCTTGTTTCTTTCCACTTGTGTTTTTAATCTCAGTACGATTTCTCTTATTTAGGACAATAGGTGGTGGTGGTTTTAACACCGAACCAGACTTTGAAGATGGAATTTTTGCTGACACAAGATCACCTGCTGCCTGAGGAGACGACCTGCAAATATTAGTTTCAAGATTTGTCAAATATTCATGTTGCATTTTATTTGCCATGTCAGTGGCGTGAGTCAAATTAAATGTGTCAACATATCTAGGCCTATCAAGTGTTATTAAATGTCCAAATATGTGACGTCCATATTTACTTTATTTTGTCATTGATTTTAATAATCAGAAAAAAGTGAAATCGAATGGAACTACATTTTTGATAAACAATTGCTATCTGAAATATTACCATTACCTAGGCATTACAGAACCTGTAGGCAAGTTATGCGCTTCAATTGAATTTGCTTTGACTGAAGTGATTTGTTTCTGCATACTTTTCAACATTTTTCCAACACGATTGTTGCGCATTTCTCGTTGAGGTCGAGGCGTAATTTTTCGACGAAACACATCTACTAAGGACTCTTTTGTAACATTTACATCATCAATGAACACCTTCCTCTGTAATAAAGGAACAAAATTCGAAGCAACGATAACGTTACTATGTTAGTCCGATCATGGAAAATGGTCCGATATAATTAGGCTATATGTTTTTTTTAATCATCTGAACACGTTCTTAAATGTTTGGCCATCTTTACGCGTCACGTTTACTTTTTCTCCTCCTTATCTTTATTTAAAACATACAGATTTAAAAGCCGGCGTCATGACTAACAATGACCGAAGCTCAATATAGATGCGTTTGTCGAGTGAAAATACACGTATACAAAATAAAAATAATTATCACTGATATTAAATAAAGCTAAATATTCGTGGACGTTGGCTTTCGCCCAACCAATGATAAAGTATGGTAAAAACCCGTGAGCGACCACTGATAAGGGGTATGAAAAGCTTTTGGAAACTACTATTGATAACGTTGATAATATCATAAATGATATTAAGTAATTATTAACAAACTTATCAATGGCTTAATTGTTCAGGCATTGACTAAATTCTAAACAAATATTAACATACATTTAAACATTAATTTGAACAGATTCCAAACCATGTTTTTATGCGTGCGTGACATGAATACTGATTGTTTTTTGTTTAGCGACAGCTTGCTCATAAAAATTGCGCAAGCCGTGTCTTATGGTTATGTAAATGAATATGCAAGAGTTAGTTAAAACTAAACTAAATCTGTGGAATCCAATCTGTGTCATGTGTGTTATTTACAATTATTATATATCTAATTTTAAATGTATTAAATTGCACAGATATACGTCAAAATATAGGTCTTGAAATTGCTATGCAAAATAATGTGTGCAAACTATCTTTTGTGAAAATATACAATAGTAATATTGTTTATTTGCCAAATCATTAACAACAATCATTCTTAGTTTCATTTCATTTATTTCAGTGATGAATTGGTAAAGATTACTATAACTCCAAGAGTCACCAGTTTTAACCTAAATAAATTCATAATAAACAATATAGTTAGAGGTGTATGCAAACAAATAAACAATACTTATAATCAATAATAAAACAAATTGCTATATCGCCCATGTTACTTGTGGCACCTAATGTAATATAATGTTGCGTTGTTGAGGTACTAATGAAGACTCTGACTCACTTGACTGTCGTAACACATATTGTTTATTCAGTATAATACTTCAGTACAATATACAACTATAAGTATAGATAAGGAACGGAGGATCAATGATGCTGTCGGTGAGGTGTGAAGTGTGTAAGTCTGCTTCTGAAGAAGTGGCTGTAAGGTGTGTGCTCCGTGAGGTGGCTGTAAGGTGTGGATGTTCTTCTGAAGAAGTGGCTGTGAGGTGTGTGCTCCGTGAAGTGGCTGTAAGGTGTAGATGTTCTTCTGAAACTTGGGAGTATATTGGCCCTCGGTTCATTTGCATATGTCACTACGTAATCTGTGAGGGTAACGATTGGTCCTAAGTTGATCCAGGGGTGTTTAAGTGGGAATGATTGATCTTATCTGGGGAGGTTACAATGATGAATTGGCCCTGTCGAATCTCTGCTAAAAACTGTCAATATCTAATTGTTTTACGATGGGAACAGTCACGAAATTAAGCTAAGTGTTTTCTTTAGGGACTCTATTATAAACTAAATGGTCATTAAAACATATGGACAAACTCTCCTCTGGACTTTCTGGGTCAAGTTTGTGAACTTATTTGAATTCCGATACAAAGGTCAATTTCTTAAATATAAAAGTATATCGTTATATTACATCCCTCTGTTTCCCTTTTTTTTTTTTTTTTTATCTATTTTAAATATAAAAATGGTTATACTAGTGGCATGCAAAATTAAAGTTATATAAAAGAAAAAAAAACATTATACATATAAGCAAAAGTTGAGTTAGCCAAAACCATTGACTCTGAAGTGTAACCTTATCACTTTCACTCTCTCTCTTCTCTCTCTTAAAAAAAATGAAATTAAAAATGAATTTGGTATAAAATTCGCGTAAATCAAACATAAATCAGTTGAAACTAAAAATACAAAACTTAAAAATAGTATGTTACATTGAACATACATCAAATCGTGCGACAACTCATCGCGTTCTAATGGTCTTCAAACATAAATCATAAAGTATATCGTTATATTACACTAACTTAACTAAAGACAGTCGACACCACAAATGGGCAACAATGGTGCTCCATACAATTGTTCTTGATAGACTTAACTCTTAATAAAAATAATCGATTTTACCTGTTGTAAAATGTTTATCAACGATTGCCTTGTTAGGTTTCCTGGATTCAGTAAGTTACACAGTTCTTGATTCAAAGTATCTTCCATAATTCTTTCGATGTAGGCCTGGCCAAAGCTTATTAGGTTATGCCAATCAAGACTATTTAAATGGTCGATTGACTCATTTTCGGAAAATCCCGCTCGAGTATTATTCTTATCAACAATCTATTACACCGTCGGATATTGTATATTTCCATTAATAAAAAGTGGTCTTTGCCAAAGCAATTAAAAATGACATTATGAACAGTAAACGGTGGGGGAAGTGGGGGTGGTGGTGGAGTGGGGTGGTGGTGGAGTGGTGGGAGTGTCAATGGGGTTACAGAGGATCCGACGACATTAGACATTTAAGAGAAGTTTTAGTTGCTTTTAGAGATGAAAATCTTTGATTATTTTAATAAATATATATTTTTTGTATTTAGAAATATTTTTCTCTCCGAAAAATATTGGTTGGAGGGGTAGGGTAGGCGGCGTTTTTTGATGGCGCCATCCACTGACTGGTTCACATCCCACATTATGCCTTAGCGTATTCCAATATCATTTTTTGAAAATATGCTTATCGTTCTCCACGCTCCCCACAATCGCGCTTCCATTTTGGCTGTTTTACTTTACATTAGGCCTATATTGATTTTGTAAGAAAGTGATGTGTTTGTTCGCATTAGTGTTCTTCTTAGATGCTGCACATTGGAGAGAAAATAACAAAAGAAAGATCTTTAAAAATCTTAATATTATAACTCTCCCAGATTATAGAGATCCTGAATCTACGCCTAATAAAAGACGACGTATCCCTGTATCCAATGCTAAACAGTTGGTTTTATTATGACTCTGTATAAAGGAGGCATAACAATTGAAATGACGTAAGAGTATATTGAATGCAGTAGGTGTATCAATAATGTGTGCGATTGAAATAAATTCATTATCCGGATTATCGATTTCTCATCGTTACTGTAATTCTAAATACATGTTAAGCGTTTCTAATTTCGTTGTGTATGCTTTTTTAAAAACTGATACCATTAATCCAGTTTTATCCATCGCCTAGGAGATTATGCCTACAATGAATAATTGGAAGATGATTGAGCGGGGCAACAGTGTGTGCTGGGATATATTGATAGCCATATTTCACCCTGATGATTGAGCGCGGCAACAGTGTGCGCTGGGATATATTGATAGCCATATTTCACCCTGATGATTGAGCGCGGCAACAGTGTGCGCTGCGAAATATTGATAGCCATATTTCACCCTGATGATTGAGCGCGGCAACAGTGTGTGCTGCGATATATTGATAGCCATATTTCACCCTGATGATTGAGCGCGGCAACAGTGTGCGCTGCGATATATTGATAGCCATATTTCACCCTGATGGTTGAGCGCGGCAACAGTGTGCGCTGCGATATATTGATAGCCATATTTCACCCTGATGATTGAGCGCGGCAACAGTGTGCGCTGGGATATATTGATAGCCATATTTCACCCTGATGATTGAGCGCGGCAACAGTGTGCGCTGCGATATATTGATAGCCATATTTCACCCTGATGATTGAGCGCGGCAACAGTGTGTGCTGCGATATATTGATAGCCATATTTCACCCTGATGATTGAGCGCGGCAACAGTGTGTGCTGCGATATATTGGTAGCCATATTTCACCCTGATGATTGAGCGCGGCAACAGTGTGTGCTGCGATATATTGATAGCCATATTTCACCCTGATGATTGAGCGCGGCAACAGTGTGTGCTGCGATATATTGATAGCCATATTTCACCCTGATGATTGAGCGCGGCAACAGTGTGTGCTGCGATATATTGATAGCCATATTTCACCCTGATGATTGAGCGCGGCAACAGTGTGTGCTGCGGTATATTGGTAGCCATATTTCACCCTGATGATTGAGCGCGGCAACAGTGTGCGCTGCGATATATTGATAGCCATATTTCACCCTGATGATTGAGCGCGGCAACAGTGTGCGCTGCGATATATTGATAGCCATATTTCACCCTGATGATTGAGCGCGGCAACAGTGTGCGCTGCGATATATTGATAGCCATATTTCACCCTGATGATTGAGCGCGGCAACAGTGTGTGCTGCGATATATTGGTAGCCATATTTCACCCTGATGATTGAGCGCGGCAACAGTGTGTGCTGCGATATATTGGTAGCCATATTTCACCCTGATGATTGAGCGCGGCAACAGTGTGTGCTGCGATATATTGGTAGCCATATTTCACCCTGATGATTGAGCGCGGCAACAGTGTGTGCTGCGATATATTGATAGCCATATTTCACCCTGATGATTGAGCGCGGCAACAGTGTGCGCTGCGATATATTGATAGCCATATTTCACCCTGATGATTGAGCGCGGCAACAGTGTGCGCTGCGATATATTGATAGCCATATTTCACCCTGATGATTGAGCGCGGCAACAGTGTGTGCTGCGATATATTGATAGCCATATTTCACCCTGGTGATTGAGCGCGGCAACAGTGTGTGCTGCGATATATTGATAGCCATATTTCACCCTGATGATTGAGCGCGGCAACAGTGTGTGCTGCGATATATTGATAGCCATATTTCACCCTCCATCAACAAACTCAAAGAACAAATGAAACCTATAAATATTACCATAGTAACAATCGATATAAACACAACAAAATAATATAGTAGTTCATAAATTGAAAGAGTAAGCCAATTATGCCTCATTTACTATATAACAGTGTAGATCGTAATATTATCCGTTGAAACCTGCGACAGTTTATTTTACGTATACAAATCAGGATCATCAGAATAAAACCTAACGTGAGTATACCCTCTGTAGTCTACCACGATCTTATTTATTCATTTATATCGCAAATAAAGCGGCTTTTTTGTTCGTTATTCAGTATTTTGTATATGAAAACGATAAAAAAATACATAATTCAGTGGGAAGGTATTTTATACGCTTGTCTGAAATTACTATTTCTGAAACATCGATGTTAGCGAAAGGGAGGTGTAAGATTATACGAGAATGGTGGCCCCCAATAAAAGGGTTCTGGTTTGGAATATGTTTATTTGTTTTTATTTTAAACCGACGAAGATCCGACTGTAAAATGCAAGCAGTTCTATGAAATTTGTATTTTACACTGCTATGTGCTAGTTGTTTTTTCAAAAAGTTAACGTCATTATAATTATTTTCTTATATAGAATATCATTGAAATGGCATCAGACGCTGCCAGTAAATACGAAGAAGAAGCACGATGCAGTATAATTCAGTGTACCTTATGTAAACAGCAATACAAAGATCCTAGAACGTTGTCGTGTCTACATACATTCTGTCTAAAATGCTTACGTTTGTATATTGAAGACTTGGACGGCTCGAAACCGAAATGCACAATATGCGGAACTGAATTCTCTGGCTCTGAAAAAGACATTGAGCATTTACAAACAGATGTACTAATTAATCGTACACTTGAATGCAAAAATGAAGAACTTTCTGATCAAGTATGCTCATTGTGTGACTCTGAAGCAACCGAGAAATGCTTCCACTGTAACCATTGTCTTTGTGACCGAGATGCAGATAACCATCGCAAAATTCCTTCAACAATGAATCACACGCTGGTGAAACTGAAAGAATACCAGCAGATGTCGGCATCAGAGCGTCTTTCTCTTCGTCCAACAAAGTGTTCGCAGTCGCATCATGGAGATTGTACTGTAGACTATTTCTGCTCAACTTGTGATACACCGGTGTGCATCAAATGCACGTTGACAGACCATGACCGTACAGAGCATAATTTACACAGCATGAACGAGGTTATCGAGACAGACAAAAAAGAACTTAGCGAAGAACAATTGTTTGTAGCCACACAATACAAGCAACTAACCAAAGCTGAAAAGAAAATCTTTGAAACAAGAGAAAAACTCACTAAAGCAAAAGAGGAAGCGATAAAAATAATAACAGAACGGTCGAATGATTTGAGAAAACACATAGACAGGCTGCAAAATGAATTAGCTGATGATATCACCGCAAAATACAACACAAAGGTGAATGTTCTTGACAAACAGCTCGATGACATGGATCGTCGCATGAATGAAATGGACATGACGACGGCATACATCGACGCATTAATGCAATGCAAGAACCCAGAGGTATTCCTAGATGCTAGTAAAAAATGGTACGAACAATTTAAAGAAAAGAAACCAGATTACTCGGAAGTTGAAGTTGAGCCAATTGAGAACTCGTACCTTAGAGTGGAACTGGACGAGAAACCAATAGACGATATTGTAAAAGCAGAACTAATCTGCACTGTATTCTGTACATCTGCAGTTGGTTGTCATTCACAACTCAATGGTTGTCCAGATGAAGCCGAGATTGGCTCTGACGTTAAGTTTAACATCGTAATTAAAGATAAAAATGATTCAAAGGTTGCACTTTGTGGAACGTCGCCAGATGTGGAAATTACGAGTCCTAATGACCATAAGACAGTTTTAAATGGTGAAACAACTTCAGGTAGTAAATTCAAATACGAATGGAGTCCAACTTCTCTTGGTAAACACACTTTATCAGTTCGACTTTTCAATAATGACGTGAAGGGTTCGCCAAAGGTAATTAGCATATACCCCAAAAATAGCAAAGGTCAACACAAAAATGATAAAGGTGGAAGTAATAGCACACAAAAGAAATCAGGATCATCTTCAAAACATGTAAAGTCAGAACAAAGAAAAGCAGGATGGAAAAAGTAAATATCGTAAAATGGTTTAAATTGGCCTACTCTTTTATACTTGGCTACTCTAGATACTTACAGAATCTGACCATTAAGACAACTAGAAAGCCACTCCGAGAGGGCATGCCTCCGCCTACTGTAAAATTCTCCTACATAAAATTTGTCTGGTAAAAAAAATATATATATATATTTGTGTGTGTCTTAATGCTGTTTGTGATTTAGGCTAATTTCATTACAAGCATGTGTATGCGAGTTTGGTGTAATGGTTATGTAACAAGCCTTTTCAATTAACAATAGCTTCAGTTGACTAACAATAGAACAGCAACGCGAAAATCAAACCAGTGAATTTGAAAAGAAATAGGATTTTTAAACTACTCGCATCAAAAAACGTTTGAAAATTACAATCACAAATTATAACTCTTGCCTCTTGTTCAAAAATGAAGTTTTTTGGACAAGTAGTTCTCGAGAAAATGCAATTTCAGTTTACTTGTTACTTTAAGACTGCTCGCCCGCTTTTGAAAAATTCTGTCCTATCTTTTAACACTAGCAGGTCTAAACAAGTATACTAAAAAGTGGTCCAGAATTGGGACTGTGGTCCCAAATGGTCCCCAAATTTAATGGAATGGTCCTTGACCACATATCTATCTGTCTATTTATTTTGGTAAAGATCTTGTAATCCTTTTTGAGTAATCCTGCTAACAAACAAACAAACAAACAAACAAAACTCCTTGGCGGAGGTAAATAATAGAGAGGAAAATTGAACAACCGGGACCTGAATAGACAAACCATTCAAAAGTGTCCTGACAAACAGCTCTCTATTGAATACATCGTTACACATCGATGCGTGGCACTTTTTAACAGGACCTGAATAGACAAACCATTCAAAAGTGTCCTGACAAACAGCTCTCTATTGAATACATCGTCTGAATAGACAAACCATTCAAAAGTGTCCTGACAAACAGCTCTCTATTGAATACATCGTCTGAATAGACAAACCATTCAAAAGTGTCCTGACAAACAGCTCTCTATTGAATACATCGTTACACATCGATGCGTGGCACTTTTTAACAGAATCAATACGGTAATATACACAGCGAAGAGTACATGTTTACAGATACAGTATGCATTTTAACCAAAATCAGCTCTACTTATATTTGAAATAAAATAAATACATGCTTGCGGTTGTTTAAAAAAAATTACAACGCACACTTCTATAGATAAAGTTGTATAATCTATAATTGTATTATTATTATATGAAGTAATTGTTGCTGCTAGAAAAAAAAGACGATGATATTGAATATCATAATTATAAATGTTATCGTTGAATTACTTCCGACGTTCTTATGTTTCTTTGTTACCCTTGTTTTTAAAATAACTAAAAAAAACCTTTTCGTTTGAATGCTCATATAAAATGTTAATTAGGTCTAAATAGTAATGTATATAATGTAACAGTATTAAAAGACATTCGTTTCTAATCTCTCTTCAATCATATTTTGTGATTTGTCGAAAAATGGCTAAAAAAATGATAAGCTTTTAAAATAATTTACATAATGTGAGTAATAAGTAAAAGCCTAAAATACAGGTATAGCAGTATTGGCACACAATAACTTAATTTTTAAAAGTTGTATTTTTGCTATTTTTTGATAGAAAATCCATGAGTTTTTCGAAAAATACCAGAATTTTAATCATTTTATTTTGTTTTTTATTTTTACCATTATGAAAAACATTTGGCAATTTTTGAGATTGTCGTTATGTTAACAAAATAAAAGAGCTGAAATATTTTCCAAATAATCCCCAATTCTTTAAGTGATGAACTGAGGAAACATTATTTGATTCTGTGCATATCATTATGTAAAAAAGATGATCGAAATTTAACAAATTTCCAAAAATTTTCCTGTACTATAATACATGGATATTTTCGGGAAAAAAAAAAGATTTTTAAAGAGATGTACTGCGGAAACATGCGCAGAACACATTATTTGATTCTGTGCATATTATTATGTAAAAAAAATGACGAAATTTGACCATTTTCCTAAAATTTCCCTGTACTATAGCACAGAGATATTTTTGAAAAATTGTCAAACAGCTTTTTAAACTGATCTTTTCAGGTAAAATGCGCACACCACTTTATTTGATTCTGCGCATATCATTATGTAAAAAAAATGATAACAATTTGACCATTTTCCTAAAATTAAGGATATTTTCGAAAAATTGTCAAACAGCTTTTTAAACTGATGTTTTGAGGTAACATGCGTAGACCACTTTATTTGATTCTGTGCATGTCGTTATAGTACCAAAATAATGTTAATAAAAGGGCTGGAATTTGACCATTTTCCGAAATTTCCAGGGATATTTTCGAAAAAATAAAACGATTTTTTAAGGTGATGTACTGAGGGAAAATCCATATCATTATGTAAAAAAGATGATTGAAATTTGAACAATTTCCTAAAATTTTCCTGTACTATAGCACAGGGATATTTTTGAAAATTTTTTAAATGATGTATTGAGGTAACATGCGCAGACCACTACGCATGTCATTATGTCAAAAAATAAAAGGGCAATATTCTAACATTGATAATCTTATCCCAACACACAAAAGTTAGATAAACTAAAAATGAGTTTGGAAACATTTTATTGGAGATAAATTATGCGGTTTACATACGCAAACAGGTATGGTATATAGGAAATGATAATGCTTACTTGTATGTACATATTATTACAATGAAACGCTTTATGTACAAGTTCATTTGAAAGAAAATAAAAATATTTGTAAATATATGCTATACACAAATACACATTCTAACCAGGAAACAAGTCCCTGTTGTAACTAGTGTGAACAAGTTGTTCCTGATTACACAATACTAAGTAAGAAAGCTAGCTATAATGACAACCATTCATAAGTAGCCAATCAGAAGTTCTATTGACATGGATGTTTATATTCTAAACTTGCATATTACTGTACATCTGAGTTGTTGACTTTTAATCATTTTTAACAACTAGTATTGACTCCAAAAATGTGGAAAACATAATTAACATTTATCTATTGACAGTATATAGATAAAAATACTATAATTTTATCATCAAATTATATGATAAAGATTGTATACTTAATATTGTACAGTTTTGTCTATAACAACACATTTTGGAAGAATTTCTTGTTTGTACAATACTACAATATTGACATTAAAAATGACATCGATAACATAACATTTGTTCAACATTTCACATTACAAAACGTATTACATGTTTCTATTCATTAAGATAATACATCATCAATAGAAAAAAAAAACAATATTAAGCTGAAATCTATAAAAAATTATTATAAAAATGAATATATAATAAAACTTACACATTTAAAGGCAAGACATATGTTTCTTAAGTTTTGATATTTACATATAGATACAACAAGGTATTACCTGTTAAAATGGTAAAATCAATACAGGAAATATAATTTATTGTGTATTCATGATTATGATATACATTTATTTGAATGATTTAAGCAGGAATACAATAACAATTATCTATAAAATAATTTCTATTCAAAAAATAATAAATGATGCAGTCGAGTTGTGTTAATTTACGATTGAAATATTTTGAATTGAATACCCTGTGTATATGATCATAATACTATCAATAATGCATAATATTTCTTCAGTGCAAACATTTTGTTCAGATACAAACAAAATGGTAAATTTAAAATTGTTATGAATAGGTATTATAAAAGCTGCAATTTTTTATGTACAAAGATTATTTGAGAAATTAATTCCAATAATAGGGCACATTATCGAAAATATATTATACATGAAAACTGAAGTGGCTCTTGACAATCTAGGACTGAGGTGTGTTCTAACTTTGTTTCAGATATTAACTTAATTTGTTGATTAAACTTACTGTATAACAAGACACAGACTACCTTTATTATCATTCAAAATAAACTTAAAGTAGTAATATTCAATTCTTTATAATCAACTTTTATAATTGTGATATAACAATTTAACATACTGTACTACAAATTAATTTATCAAAATATTTGTTATCATATCTGATTATCTTGGGATTTTTTTTGTAGTAACAGCATATTGAAATTGATTGGGTTTGGAAAACTTTCTTGCCCCAATCAGTATCACGATTTCAGACTAATATTACTTAACTACAGTAAATTACCAATTCAATAACTGTCCTCTCAATTCACCCTTAATTGTACTTGGTATGAATTTTTTTCCTCCATATTAACTATGAGTTCATATTATTTGATCTTAGATACCTGATCACTGAAACCATTGTTGTGCAACTCTTCCTTACTATATAATTAGTTTTTTCTAAGCACAATAGCACCTCATAAACAAATCTTACAACTACATCCTACCACTCATAGAAAACACATGCATACAAAATAAGTAATCTAAAAACTGAAACACGTTGTTTTACAATATTTCATTTCAGTTTATGAATGTAGATTACTTCCCATAATTGAGGTAGTTCAATATTCTAATATCTATTATTTGTTAACAATTTACACATACGATTCTTCAGTGGTAAACTCATAATTGCCAACTTCATCCATGTAGCTACCCGAGTCGGTGCTACCTTGCTGACTACGTCCCTTAAATGTCTGTCGTTCTTGTAATGCATCTTTGCTAATGCCGTTAATAGGCTTTGAATTGTGTGTCATATCTGGAAAGTATTTTGTCTGTGGACTCAGTCCAGAATCTGTAGAATAAGTAGAACTGTTTGAACTCAATCTATTTGAGTTCAACTTTGAACTCCGTTGAACCGGATAGAAATTATTTGAACTGTTATTTGAGTTCTGTACAGTGTTATTAACAACTCTATTTTTAGTTGAGTCAAATACATGATCTTGGCCATAAAACAACGTAGACACAACTTGTGCATTGTCAATCTTGCTTTTTATCTTTTGATCTGAAACAAGATCTGGTAAATCTTTGTTTGCCTCAATAGAATCACTGTAACTCCTCTGCAACGGAGCATGCTTTTCTTCATTTGTGATACGATCACTGCTGCTTCGATGCACAGGAGCGATCTGCAAATGCCTATCCCATGATACATCAGCCATTGTTAGACGCAAGTCTTCTGCGCTGATGGTTCCACTTTCACTTGATTCAGAGTCGGACTCATGATATAATATACCATCCTCGTAATGCATTGAGAATTTCTCTTGACTGTAACTTCTTGGTGGAGGAAGCCTGTACATTGGTCTCTTCAAACCAAGTTGTAACTTTGATTGCTGCTTGCCAATTTCAGCAGGTCCCTTAGACCATGAATTATCATTCTGATCTCTCTCATTTTGTTTGTTTACTTTAATCAGTAACGCATGATCACTAGACTCCATTGTCTGTTCAAAAAGTTTTTTGCGACTCATTGTCTCATGGTATGTTGGTGGATGTGATCTCTGAAGCTCTGCAATTTTACTTAAACTTGTTGATGGATTTACCAAACTGTCCTCCGTTGATCTTCGATTGTATTGTCGTACAACTGTTTCACTTTGCGATCTCAAAATAGTTGGTTGTTGAGCTTTTTTAATTTCTTCTTTGCCATTAGGTTTTTGTTGGCGCGCCGGCCTTGTGAATGCAGATTTTGTTGCATGTGATGGAAAAAATTCACCTGCTCGATCAGATGGATAAACTCTATGGACATTCCCTCGTGATTCATGTGATGGAGCACTATTATGTGACCGTCGACTATGACCGGGAGTGCAATTGTTTTTATCAGAAATATTTTTTTGACTGGAAACTGTATCGTAGGTCATTTTTCTGTCATCAATATTATACTTTCTATTTGCCATATCTGTGGCTGGCCGTATATCAACCTTTGAATGTAATTGTTCCGACGACTGCCTTGAATACCTGGGTGATGGGAATGATTCAGATAATGCGCTACTGCCCATTCTATTTTGTGCAAAGTTAAGTGACAACGCAGTGGTTTTTGATCTTTCCTCCTCATGGTATGCATATTTACCCTCATCAAATAAACTTGCTCCTTCAAGGTCCAAGTCCTCTAATGTACGAATCACATCAGATGTCAAATCCAATTCATGCTCAGCTTCTCCTAATAAATATCGTCTTGATTTGTTGTTAATTCGTGGCTGCTTTCCTTTGCTTTTAATTGGATCCGATTGTCTACGTAACTCAGCCGACAGGTTAAGAGCAACAGGATGTTTCGAGTCGTGTTCAATCTGGTGAGGATGTAGCTGCGATGCACTCATGCTGTGTTGCAATGGTGGACGCACACCACTATTACTATTATAGGAACCGCATTTTTCACGAGCATCAACTCCAGAGTCTGTTGTATCAGTTGTATCTGATTCAGGGTATAACTGTGAGTCACTTAATGTCAGTCCAGAGTCGCGACTCAGACTTGAGGGTGATAACATCGCTGAATTTTTATGTTGGTGATTTTCATCTTGAATGCAATACCTATCAAGACTGTCCAATGATGAGCCTGTAAAAACAAGTTTAACAATTGTTAGCTTTAGCAGTTGTTTAATTTTAATTCTATATTTTTATCTATTATTTACATTTAATAATAGTAAATTTCATTGAAATGAAATGTATGTAAAAATAGTTGATAATAACTGTAACCAAAAAAACCCATAAAAGCAAGCAAAAACGTATGACAATCTTTGCAATCATTTAATTGCTCTTTTCTGCATTCTGAAACATTACTCTTTACCATTACTAAGCCCTTAATGGGATTTGATTGTTTAAAAAAATCAGCCAATATCAGAATGTCTTTTTTCCTCTCCAGTACCCTTTCGTTTTACCATGTACTCTTTCCTGTTACCAATAACTGAAACATACTTAATAAAACATAGTATTGCCTTACCATTGACATCATGACCACTATGTAAACTGTCAGAATCACCACTAGAATCAAGCCTCTTTCCTTCCGTTTGCTTCCTCCATGGTTTGCCTCCAAATATCCGTAATATGTCAGCACCAAAAATGGATCTAGCCTCCTCAATTATGTACTGTACCAATTTGGGAACCATTTTACTTGCTTGAGCCTATCAAAGTAATAGTATATTATTAGGACTGAAACAATTGTATACTAGTAATAGGTGGTATTTTGGTTGGGTGACCAATAACCCCTTTTCAGCACAACATAGCCACACTGACCATTTAAAATAGCAGTTCACATACTGTGTATTGGTTGAATCTGAAAACAAAAGTATATAAAGAAAATGATGCTCATACCTGTACCATAGGGTTACTGGTAGAAGCTGGATTGAGCAGACTGGGAGCTATACAGATCGCTAAGTTGTATGCAGTCATGCTATTTTCACTTGAATTTTCATTGATGAAATGCAGAACACAGAAAAAATGGCGCAATAACTCAAAATTCTCTTTGGGTAACTGTTCTACGCACCTGCAAAATATGATTATTCAAATTTGTTAAACAAGTTCTGAGCAGCCCTCTTATCAGGATTGTATTTAAGGCTAGAGTAATCCAACATCAATAACAATAATATAACAATATATGAGATCTGATTTGGTAGAAAGCTTATGAGACCCATGTAGAGTGCACACCTAAATAATATTATACAGATATTGACTGCTTAGAGGTTAAATATAAGATTTGACATCCCCTCGGGAATGATATTAAGTTCTCGGGGAATATATATTTCCCTCAGCTGGCGCTTCAGGAAATATATATTCCCTCGAACTTAATATCATTCCCTCGGGGATGTCAAATCTTATATTAACCGATATAAAAGGCAATATCTGTTATATTATATAGCCAAGAACAAGTCTGCTGGGTTGGGTGAAGCTAGGCTAGGCCTCCTATACTAGTATTTGTATTGTATTTAAACAAGCCTGCCTAGACACCTTACCTTGCGAAGAATAATATACAGATAATTACTAATTAATGATTCCTTGGCAATAAAATATTCACTTAGGCCTAGGTCGTTTAAATTAACAGGAGAATTTCCATCAATAAGCCTATTAATAATAATATTATAATCAGGTAGGCCGAATAAACAATTCGTCTTCTTCTCGCGATCTTCGAGGAGCCGAATCACCGGATGTTCAGCGCGTACTAGTTACTAGGTTACTACCGTGAGTAATTGACCAATCACAAACTGTGTTTCATCACATTTAGGGTGGAATAATAACAAATGAGGGCGCTATGTATGCATAGCTTAAATAGTTTAGAAGATTAATTACTTCAAGCAAGTTTCGTGGCACAGCGGTTGAAACGTTGTCTTGTGATGGAGTGACAATTGCATCGCAAGTTCAAGATCAGTAGATGACTTTTGTTTATTTATCGGCAAACGTGAGTGTTGTACACGAAAATTACACAGTCAATATCATCGTACTCAAGAATTTATATGATTAATGACAGGGGACACGATTATTATGCGAAAATTACACAGTCAATATCATCGTTCTCGAGGATATATACGATTTACGATCCTCGCAGCGGTAGTCATGTGATGCAGTTTCAACCAATCACGTTCGCGTATTTACATAGGCTATGTAATATAACAATATATGAGATCTGATTTGGTAGAAAGCTTATGAGACCCATGTAGAGTGCACACCTAAAATAAAATACACAATCGTCTAACTGTTTCGCTTATATTATGTTAAATGACTAAGAAACCAATAATTGTCATTAGCAATTAGATCTTGAGTTCTATATTCCTATTTAAGTCATCCTTAATTATAAAATGATTTACTTTTGCTTTTTGTGACTTACTTTGTCCTATCCGTAACACCCATTTAATACAGTTGATGTCATTCATAAGTAGTGCAACCTTTGTTTTTTCTTCTAAAACTCCATTCGAACATAATCTATTTTAATTAGAGAAATAAAACGCAACAAACTTACTTTCTAACAGCTTCAGTTTTTTCTTTTCCCCCAGACATGTTGACAGTGTTCATCCAGTTATCATACAGGTCATAGTTCAACACAAAACAGGGAATATTGCGCAAGAAATCCTACAAAAAACAGACAAACATGTTTGATAAATATTAAATGTATTTAAAGTAGTATGGGTGATGTCTCAGGGTAGTTCTATGCACCTTCAAATAAATTGTCCAATTTTAATATAATGTCCACTATATTTTGTGGTTATGGATAGTGGTTGTAAGCAGCCAAATGCTATTGTGATGTGTAGATCCAACCATAATAAGAATGTTATCTAGTTTCCTATAGAAATACAATGTACTCATTAAACTAAATGACTCTATCATATTACATTTAATTTAATTCTATTATGTTCTTTCGGATGTTATGGCAGGTTGTGAGGTTATTCAACTTACATTAAAAAAGATGCACAAAATAAGGAAAAAAATCTATATAATATATGTAAAGTTAAAACATAATGTAAAAGAACAATGAAAAGTTAAATGCTATTTCTATGGTCTGGTATTTGCCCAGACCATGGGCAAGTATGTATGTATGTTACTACTTTTACCATTTCTGTTTCAATTACAAAATGGCTGAAACCATGTCATCATAAATAGATCAAAACATGTTTGTACAAAGGTTAAAATAAACCTACACTTGGACATCTTTAAATCACCTCAGTTTAAAAGACAATTACAGGAAGTTAAAGGACTAGTAATCACTCAAGGAAAAGTTATATAACTTGAGGTGCAATTAAAACAACAATATTATCCTAGTTAGATTCTGCTTCAGATCATTTAGGAAGCAATGCAATCATTTATTGGTTGGCTAATCCACAAACATTGTAGTTTGAGAAAACTAAATGACTGCAACTTTATCAGTAAGTCTTTAGCAGATAGCATCAACATCTTTATGTCTCATCTAAAGGAAGATGTGAGAGCCCAGTAAAGATATAAGTTAGTATTGGGATTAAACAATAAAAATTTTTATTATGTGCAGTATAGTGATTTATACCAACCTAGTATAGTGTAATAAATGCTTTTACCATTCTCAACAATGTAAAGGAACTTTAAAGATATATAAATATTATTCATACCTTAAATGTTGCAGCGACCACATAAGTTGAATAATCATCCATAGAACACTCGATGCCTGCATCCAACTTTTCTTTGAGTTCACGGCATATTCTTGCATTTGCTGACTTTCTAAATACACCAGTTGTAAATGGAGCATTTTGATGGAGATGGCTTAGCATATCACTCACTGGCTTTGGAAGGTATTTATCAGGACAAAGTTGAGACAACGGAAGACCAAATAATCTGAAATATAATACAATAATATTCTTTTTCAAAAACTACAACAAACACCCTGCATACTAATTTCCATATGAATCTTTTGTTATAAAATTATAAAAAAATTTATTTTTAATTATTTAATTGAGGACACCAATTTTTTTCATGGTTACAATGTGCCAACGCATTAAAAATTTGCCCTACATATAAAACAAAGTCTTTAACAAGTTATTAGTAAGTAAATTTGTTCTTTTGTAAGGAAAAAATTCTGGCATGATTTGAACATGCTATTTGCTAGCATCTTAACCACCAAGCTACAACGCCACAAATTGTTTACTTACTTTCCAGCAGCAGATGGTGATGGGGTTGTGTCAAACAAGTCGGTTTTACTTGTTCCTCTTCTGAATACCAATTTCAAGGGTGATTTTCGTTTTGGTTTCACCCTTTTGTTTGAAATGTCTGAAAGAAATATAAAAAGAAGCTTTTAAGAGTTTATCAAAATTTAAAGTTGCAGTTATTATTTTTATTATTTTTTTTTATTAAAAATAAATAATTAAATAAACTTACCATTGTTTATTGCTTGTGACGTATTTTGTGCTCTCTTCAATACAAATTTACATTGAAATTCATCTGCCACTGTGTCCATGGTCAAGTCTGTTGGTAGTACGTATATATCACTTGCTGCTGCAGCGTCACGTAAATGACTAAGTACTATAGAGAACGGCAACTCATGTCCAATAAGTGGGTAAAATGGGTTATCCTTGCCAGACATCACCCATAATTGATAGTCCTTGAGTTGCGTGTCTGTAATTCCAAATTGATTTAAGCACAAACTAAGAACTTGCTCCGTGCTCTGTGTATTCGTGATCTCAAATACTTTGGACTGTGGAAGAAAACGTGAAAGAAGTTAGTAAATACTGACCAATCCAATGAATGACCTACTCGTAATTAGTTATGGCGCGCAAAATAGCAGCAAGCTTAGAAACGGTTGTTAATAGTCTCCAGTAATACGATGACGTCTCATTAAACCTCCTTCTGGTTAGATTTGACATTTCCAAATTTAGAACTCGTACTTAAACCGGTTTTATGTACGTCATGGAGTTAAATATAATTCTTTATTCACCATTTATCTATAAATATTTCACCTATTTATGACAAAAATTTAAAATGAGTTGTTTTTATAGTTGTGATAGTGATAACTTGATCATACTGTGCTTATTCACCTATCTTGAACTTGAACACAAATGAAGAATTTCCTTATAAGGTAATACGATATTAACAAGTTGACCAATTAATAATCATTTTCTTCAAGTTCTACTTTAATTACTTTAGGAATATTGGTCATTTACATAATGTTAAATTTTAAAGGAAAAGTCAATTTTTTTACTTTCTAGTAAAGTATCAAAGTGATTTTGATATTATGGTTTTTATTTTATGAAATTATATAATATTATAGAAAAGAAATTCTGATTTTAAACATAATAATATAAGTACATTTTTATTAATTTGAGGTAAAAAAGTACAGTAAGAAAGTCAGAAGGTTTTAGGAATCAAGTCTCAGTGTAATCATTTTTTTTCAGATCCATCATTTAAAAATTAATTTTGATTATATAACTAGGCAGTTTGGAGTTTCTCTATGCCTGTAAATTTATATATACTCTATAGTTTAAATTTCTAGTAAAACAAAAAGTATTGATAAAACAATCAGTTTACTCACAGAACTAGTTTCCTTGCTCTGAATCTTGACTGAAATGCTCTTCGGTTCTTCTTTATCCTTTTCCATTGTGATATGTCTAAAAGAAAAATGTTGTTTATATAATATTCGAGTGTTAATTATATCATCCAATACACAGATGACGTAGTTAATTATAAAATACATGTTTTCACAAGTTATTTCATGTTAGACGACATCCCGCCAAAGTACAATAACAAAGTTGCAGGACATAGGATGCACAAAACACAAGCGCCGTTTCAAAGTATTTTATATTTCGAGATATTTCCTGTTTATTGCTATGTTTAGATTACATAGAAAGCATAGCTGTATGTTTTGATTTTTTTTTCTTTTCGTTTTATCATTAACTTATTTCAAATTGGTCAATAAACTTTTCACCTTTCTGTTTGCCTGTTCACTTTCATTTTTTAAGGAAAAATACATTTTTCGCATTTTTAATAAAAAAAGAAATGCAGACTATAAATAGAAAATATTAAAAATACTTTATTCCATGAGAATTTAGATCAATTTAATTTTGAAAACGTCAACATATTGTACACTCTGTTTCTATGTACAATGCTCAATATTAAATTCTGTCATTTTTTTACAACACAGAAGTAATTAATTAGACATCGTTAGGCTAAATTAAAAACTATTCTTCAATTTGAGGAGTTAAATTTAGACGGAGTACACTTCATCATTTTGTTGCTTTTTATATAATAATCAAATGTACTGACTTGCTAAGTAGATTTTGCCAGAGTTCCTTCATTGCTATACTTGAGAACGTGACCACGTAGCTAGTAGTAGGCCATCCAAGTACAAATGATTTCTCAGCGGGATTAGACACCTCAGACACCTCATCTATACAGGTTGACAGCCAGAGCTCGCTTACTCGCAAACGTGCCTTCAATTTGAATGATGTATGTGATTTACTGAAACGAACATAAACACATCATTAGCATCTATTAAACACTTACCAACACAACTGAAATGTATATATAAATTCCAACGTTGATGCAAATACATACATTGGCGTTTACTCATACTGATTTATTTTTAGTATGTGAAATATTATATGTTGTAATAGTAGTACTGGCTTGTAGGTGTTTATGGCTAAGAATTGGTTTGCACAGTCAACTAGTACCAAAGCACACCTTAAGGGCATTATCCAACAAATTATATCATGCTTCCGTTAAAAAATGCTTGTTAGCAGCATCAATAATCGCCGCCGACAATCGTTGTACCAGTTCATACTTAATAGATCTACCAGCTTTTCTCTTGGCTTGTTGTTGCCAGATACATAATGTTAAATTTATTCCCATACTCTCCTTAATGGATGCATTGAAAACATTTATAAGAACTTGATTTCTTTATTTTGCAAATGTATTCCGAAAAAAAATGTTTACCACAGAGATTGAAATGTAAGTTTTGAGAAATATGTACTGTGATTACAAAAAATTCACAATGATATGGACGAAAAAAATGTCAACACATTAACTCATTCTGATACGCAATCAATCTACGTTCTATTTTCAGATTTTTATTGTCGGTATTTTTCTAAATATAGAATGTCCGAATCGTGATGACGTAAAGAGCATTAAAGTTAAGCCACTTTGACAAAACTGATCCAAAACTAGCAGACAATTCACAAACTTTTTTTTTATTTGTATTGTAGAGTATATTTCATGATTACATACAATTACATTGACGGACATTTGGAAAACACATACACTAGAGTCAAATGCATAATTAATACCAGTACAAAATAAAACTAGTACTGCAGAAAAATACTTTTATGTGTAAAACAAACGACTTAAAGGTCATGTGTAAATAAAAATGTACAGCATTAATCCATAATTTTTAATATATAAATAATTTATGATCAAACTTGACAAGAAGCAAACTTAAGATTGTAAAATTGTCTATGTATGTTATAAATTATTAATTCAACTGTTGTCAAGAATCTTGTCTGTCATATAATATTCATTCATATTCTGACATTTATATTTTATTTTCATTGTATTTAATCATCACACAGAATATTTAAACATATTTCGTCTTTTTTTCCAGTGTGTTGTTTTATCAGTAACTTGGTTGTACTTACTTGGGCTTGGCAACCAGGAGAAGGTCGCTAAACAAAAACAGATATCTTTCCTGCGATTGTAATCCTGATATTAACGTTACAGGTACTTCTGAGATGAATTCACGGTTATTATTTGAGTATGGATGCCCACTCTCGTTTGCCAAACTTGATAATACCTGAAATGCACTTGGACTTGTCGGACTAAAAAAGAAAAACCTCAATAGATTAGATTTTCTAATTGTTAAATAAAATAATAATTGGCAATGGAAAAAATAATCATTACAATTTCTCTTGCCTTAGTCATGGATCCAATCATTTTAGTCTAAATTTAGGGCAATTAACCTAAACATGCTAATACGTATTCCATGAATACACTGGCGTACTTGGAACTAATTCAATAAAAAAACTAATAATAGAACGGAGCCTAATTGGAAAACTAAGCACGTGTACTAGTGTAGTAATGCCTATAAGCGCATTCCTTCACAAATCACAACAAATTTACCAATATGTCTAAAAGATTCAAAATGACATGTGACTTGCTGCTACATGGCATGTGTTAAAATTAATAAAGAATAAATTAAATTGTGACACTTTAGTATTAAACTTCGAAAAAATGGCAAATCTTTAAGTAACATTCTCCGTTTGTTTTCAAATTAAATCAATAGTTTTTCGAGTAGGAAATGAAGAATTTTAACTTATTGAGTTGAAGTTAGAACTAACAGTATTTGTAAGTGTTCCTAAATATATTGAAGACTGTTTATATTTGATTGGGATGTGCTTCAGTATAAACTACAGTATAATAAATATACAACTCATTAGCACATGTTAAATTACAATATACAGCAATTGTTTGTATTTAAACAGACTCAATATTTACACATACAAATTCCAATGCTATAAAATTGGAATTATAGAGTTGCTCCTGGTATTTTAAGTTACTTTAGTCTGCTGCTTGCCCAACAAAAAGGCACCATAAACACAACATCAAAAGAGTTCCAAGTAGGGTTTGTCCATGGTCTGTCTGACACATGTGTTCCCCAATGTAATTATCCTACTGTTGATGTACAAGGGGCCTGTTAATCTGCTCACACTCAGGTGGGCCTCAATTTAATTGATATTAAAGGTTACATTATCTTGACACCCTAGGCAATCATCATCATTGTAAATTTGTGATCACAATGGATTATTTGGGCCAAGGTTTTTTGGGATAACTTTATGCTTTGCACATGGTTGTAGTTATGGTAGGCATGCCTGGTTCAATTCTTGTATACATAGGCATTAATTTTTTAATTAGTGGGATAATCCAGGCCTGTGCTAATCACTTATCTTATTCAGACCTAGATAGAAAGTTAATGGCTTCATATTGTACCATACAGTACAGTTGTTTTGATGTTTACATGCACATTTTCCTTGACCAAAACATACTAATAAGCAAATACTAATAGCACTCAGCACAAGATTTAACAATATAAATCTTTCCTTCTCCAACTAATGCAAATAGCTAAAATATGGATTAGGGTGGAATTAAAGGCTGCAAACATATCCTAAACTACGCATTCTTTAATAATTCATCACAACTACCACCACAGTATAAACAATTCTGTCATGAAATAGTCTTGTACAGTGGTTTACACAAAAAAGGAATATTATTAGATGATGAAATTGACATGTATTTTATACTTTTAACAAATTTAAATTATCATTGTTAAGCCATTTATAAACAGAATTCTATGTTAAATAGATATAATAAAGATTTGATTTTGAAGTAGATGATGGGTAAAATAATCCTGAATCTACGGCATTGCTAACTATATGAAGTTTTAGAGTGTCGTTTTTGTACAGAATATAAATAAATGAAATGCAATCAACTTTGATAAATACATCTTTTAATAATAAAATAAGGCAGGTTGCCAAGATATGCTGCCTAGCCCAAGTAATATCACTTTGCAATGAACCATTTTATGACACCCAAAGAGGATCATGTCTCCCATGACAAATCATAGTTACCATGACTTCAGAATTTGAGGTCATAGGTTAGGGTAAGTACACCTTTCATGTCTAACTTTCTGCATTAGTACTTTATTATTAGCAGTGTGTACAGGGGTATGGGAGTGCTCAACAACTATTTCTAGCAAATTTGATATTTCTCAATGAATATTCCACTGTTGATTTTATACTTTTAAATCTAATGAACACAATGCTCAAGTAATACTTTAATAGAGGCTACAGATAAACCAATTTCGATGACTAATTAAAGTACAGACATCATTACAAAAAAGGCTAGGTTAGCTAGTTATGTATTTATTATTTAATGTATTTTTTTTACTAATCCATATCATGTAGGTTATGCATTTAGAGGTTGACATTATACAGCATACAGGTAGTTTCATCCTTCAGATAATACAGTACCGGTATGTATAGGCTTTTATTTGGCCTTCTCTACTGACTGTATATTACTTGCATAAATATCAAATTGACACAAAGTGAAAACCTGCAATTGTACACAATAAAGTATATGCATCTTAACAAAAAATGTTTGTTCAAGATTGCATTGTACAGATACCTTAATATGCTTTGAGAACAGATATAAAGAATTTATACAGCAAATTGTATACAATCATCCAAATTCCAAATCATTAATGCTATTTGGGGTTATTTTTCAAGGGGTACATTATTTAGTGGGGGTAATTGTCTGGATACATGAATATTAAAAAAGAATGATAAAACTATAATAAGTACATACAGTACAGAATAAACTATGTAAATAAATAATAAAACAAGGACAGGATACTCGTTTTTCTTTCTGTTATTAACTTTTATCCAACATAAAATTAAAATAAGTTGTTTTATCTTTAAATATATTTTGGACTGTCACAAGTTGTAACATATTTCAGTAGCTTGTACTATACTGTAGTAAAAATTAATAGTGTACCTATTTAATTTAAATAAGTAAATAACAAAATCAATAAAAATTGTCAAATCTATGTATTTATGCTGATAATGTTTACTGATGATTATCATACAATGTGACGCTAAACACGTACACCAACATGATACGATGTATTGACTTAGAAAAAAACAAATACACAATAATAATCACAGTGTAAAGTTTAGTACATAAAAGATATATCAGCATCTCACACACTTGTGGTCGGTTTCAAGAATGGAATGACATTAATTGATTCAATTTCTAGCAGACTAAAATTTGAGAACACAATACCAGCTAAGTCATGTAAAACAAGTGAATCATTTACAGTGTGGTTAATGAATCATGAAGGGAAAGTTCTTAAAACAAAAGTGAAGTTGTTTTAACAATATCACATTCTCGAGACATTGAACGAGGGTCAGTAGATTTCTTATTAGACACAGAGGCTTGTCAAATTCCAACACGAACAAGTTGATTAAAGCTAATGTACAGTGCTGTATGAATGTATATTGATTAAAACATCTGACAGTGATAAAATAATGGTAACAAAAGAGCATTTACATTACACATGAATACTGTACATTCAGTAAAAAAAATACATCAAGTACTATATGTTATATAGTGTAAAATAACAATTTATGGAAAAAATTTAAATATTTATATTACAGTAGGGTTGCAATGACTATATAATTCTCAATAAATTTCATGTCAAAAACATACCTTTTATCTGTGCTTTTATTCCGATTGTTAAACGCACTGCGGATGACCGCTGAAGGGGCCGACCGTCGTCGCATTACTAACCCCTTGAATTTCTGAAATATTAAAAAAAAATATTTAAATCATTAAGAATCATATGGGTTTTAATTATCATTCTAATAGTCTAATGAATGTGATGGGAGTTAGAATGTTTTTAATCCAAATACTGTAGCTGTCTTATCTAAAGTCACATAATGAGGCATTGTCAAAGCACTCTATTTCCATCTTGTGCTGTGTACAAGTGAAACCTTTCAAAATTAAAGAAAAAAAAAATATTATGTCAGTGATGTATTACAAATTATTTGCCTAATGTCTGTCAGCCATCCGTGTAAATATTTTTATTTGATCTAGAAGATGGATAGTTGAATCCTTGGGGGATCTTAATTTCCTTTGGCTCCTTAACGATATTTAGGAATTTTCCTAAGGAAATCTGAGCCTTGTGTTAATTGGATATTACGTCTAAAAAAATGTCTTAATGGTGTTGCGGACAAATATCAAACAGAAAGTGCCCCCTACCCACTAATTATATACCTTAAATTGTCTTTTGGTTTTAATTGTCCTGAAAAGTACACTATACAGCTGTTGTTTGGTTAGTAGAATCTAAAATGTTTCTGTAAGTTTTTTAAACACTTTTTAAAAAGTAATCATTTTAAACATAAAATAGTAAATTCTTTACACAATTTAAAAATTGTCCCTAAAAAAAAGTGTATAAAAACATGTTAATTAAGGCACAAAATGTTCATACTGTACAACACTATACTCATAGCTGGCATACAGTGTATTGCGATAATAAGAAAATAATAATAATATTTTCAGCCCGTTCTTTTATGAATGGATTGATAATTAATGATGTGGTGCTGTGGGATCCCCTCAGTTTTCACTATCTTATTTTATTTTAGTTTTTTTTAACAGTGTACACAGTAAACCACTTATACTTATCAGAAAGATTTAAATTAATTTGTTTTTTAAGTTTAACTTGTTTAGTGCATAGTTTTTTTGTTTCATTTCGGTATTTCTTATGCATTAATTAAACTAGTACTACCTGTATAATTTTACTTGGTGTAAATATACAAAGTTTGACATGCCATCTAAATATGTTTAATTTATTTATATAAAAAAACTTATTAATACACAAAATCCAAAAATATTTATTATATTCCATGTGGGAGAACCTAAATAATGTTTATTTTAAATTAATTTGTCCAGAAAAAAATTCAAATAAAATATTATACTATTGGTAGAATAACAGTGAAAGCCAAATGGGCAGACTTTGCGGCGACTTCACTATCAATTGTGAGTGTTTTTAACCTTATTTCATAGTATTGATTGACGATTGGCTACTAACAGTAAAGGTATGTAAAGAAACACAGCAAGGCATGTCACATACATCTAATCTTAAGAAAATAATACATTCATGATTAAGATCTGAAGCTCATGTCAGACAGGGTGAACATTTATAAAACAGACGAAGCATTATACAGTTCTTATGTGTGCAGTTTACTCAGCTAATAACACACATTTATGTTCCTTGGGAATCCTGAATGCATTTTAACCTTGAATAAGGCTTTTTTTTTTCTAAAAGAAGAGTAATAAATTTGGCTTGCCAGATTATATAGACATTAATTTGACAGTTTTAATGGCAATCTTAACATAATATTGAAGGTATTATAGCATAGTAAACTGTTGTACCACAATCACCTATTATTATTGTCCATAGGCCTTTTCACACAAAACTTTGGCAATATTGCCGGTCTAGACCCATTTACACAGAAGGTAATATTACGGTAATTTTACTGTTTTCTGTGTGAAGAGGCGCAATATTTAAAACTTACTGTCTTCATAAAATAGAGGAGAGGTCGAATTTAAAAAAAAAAATGGCGGGCACCGCCGACAAAACATGCCATGCGCGCACATGTTTGCTGATGTTGTTTTGTGTGTCCGATAATATTTTTGAAAATATTATCTTGTAAATGTATGTAAATTAGTTTAAGTGATAATGTAATATAAAGCAGGGGAAATAATTTATTTATTTAATTAAAATATTTGATTGACTCAAATTTTATGAATATGATGACATGGTAATGAATAGACTTCATCTTTTCATCATTTGTTTCTCTTATAATCCAAATCATTTTAGTTTTAAGCCCTTTAGGACAATCGACAGATTATTATTAAGCGCTAACTATATAACAACATTAACTGTACATTACTATCAATGAATAACATTCTGAATTGGGTTTAACAAACTTTAAAGCATCCGGGAAATACTGTACCACCCACTGCTGTACCTCCAGAGGAACTATAGTATTTCCTGGTCTATGATCATGTAATCAAATAAAATATATATTTAAAACGCTTCCTTTCGTACCATCACCATCATACTTATACCGCAGACCAAAATTTCTTCTGTTTAGTTAAGTGTAAAATTTAACATAAACTCTCTTTGATAGGTTAGTAGGATAGGCTCCAGTGGCAGATATATGAAATACCAGAGGCGGTACAGATGAAAGGACCAAGTTCTTTGTCAAACCCTTTTTTCGACAATAAGGCCAAAAAAATTGGGAAAAGAATCTCAAAAAGAAAGAGGATGCCTAAGGATGAACGATGACAATATTGTGTCCCCTGGCTCAATTTCGTTTAATTAATATTATCACTACACTACAGTGTACGCATAAATATGCATAATCTATTCCTCCTCAATTTATCTCAAAACTGTTCACTGATTTGAACCCTAGTATTATACCTCTACTCTTTGAATTAATGAAATAAATGTTCTTAAAAATGTACTAGCCACATACACCATGTGCATTTACAGTGTGACATAAGTCCACATCATATGATATACAGAACTCATAAACATAAATTGTAATAAATAAAAAATAAATCACATCAAAATATATTATGCTGTATGTCAGAGCATGTAAATGGATCCCAGTCACATGATTTAGAAAACACTGCATTTATGATCGAGATGGAGATGTACATTTTCGTAACCTTATTAAACACTATTGCCTATTTCATAAAGCAATATTAATTAATTTTTTAAAGAGCAGAAACATGACCTTAAGATTGTCTGTCCTTGTTATGTAGGTGTGAAAATTACTCAGCATACTCCCATGTCAGTTTATGCCTCATAAAATTCAATCTCAGCTGCTACTCAACTATTGGTTGAACCGGAATTTACCAAAGGAATATCATATTTCTGATATACTTGGCCTACACTTCAAATGGCACCAAGCCCTTAAATCTTATAAAGACAGTAAGGTTGATTCATAAGGGCAATGACCAGTAAACTTGTGACTTCACAAAGACACATTGATCATTATATCATAAGGTATACAGTAGTTCTGTTTGAAGGAAATAAACTTGTTTAAATAGTTTTTTAAAAGTTATCTTCATTTTTTAGCAGTAGAAATGGGGCTACAGTATGACCAGTTAAATCACATTCTCAAAAAAATAGTTAAAACCGTTCGGGCAATTACTGGTTGGAACGATATACAGTAGTAGTTAATAAAAACTAAATATGTCCACTCATTTAAATTTACTTGGAGAATTCCACTTAAACTAGTCATTTTACAAGTTAGTTCTGTACGTTTTATGTCTAAAATAAAACACACACTATTTTAGTATTAATGAATTAATCCCCAAACCAGGAAATAATAACTACACTGTAGACATGCTTCTTTCCCTCCCATATCACGGCCCAAAACACCTACAAATATTTTTTTTTTAAATAAGGAAGCATCTATATATACACATATATTTTAAAAATTTGCAATATAGAATCTGTAAAAATTAAAGTTGTCACGTAGAGTAGTCTGAAAAAAAACCCCAAATATTAAGCTGACATTACTTTTTAAATCAATTTTACTAACTGCGATACCTGTACTACTGAAAATTCTACTCTACTACTGAAGATTCTTGAAAATGATCGAATAGATTAAAACGGAAAATTCTCAAAATGTGTTCTGTCTCTTATTTGAGGTTACATTTATTCTCGTTATCTGCTGTGTAGAATTTAGTAAAAATATATTGTCCCCAAAATCATGAAAAATAAAGATTAATAAAATCAGACTAGAATTGGTCATAGTTTATGATGATTTCACTATCTAAAAAGATAAAATAAACAGTTAAAAACTCATTGATTTTTTTTTTGGCTTTAAATTAGGTTTTTTTTAGGTAAATAATTTTTTTGCCAATCCAATTTTTGGTCAAAGTGAATAACTATAATGTGACATTAAAAAAATAACATATTCAACAAAAAATATTTCTTCATATATATGTTTTTTTTATAGAATCAAACCACAGTAAAGATTGTTTAATTTCAAATATGATTCAGGGGATGGGCAAAATGGACAAACAATTAAGGGCGGGATAAATGTCTATTGTGAGAGAATTCATACCTACCTTGGGCTGTAGCTTTTGAAGGATATACTGTGTAACATTAAATAATGAATTGTAAGGGTATTGTAAGCTCTGAAAAGCTGAGGTATTTTACCTCCATATTTTGAATAATGGCATGATGAGAAATAGCAATATTATTTAATTACTATAATAAATGCCACAATGCCACACTTTATTACTTTCAATGCCAGTATATATTACAAATCAACTTTTTAAAGCTAAAAATAAGACATATTTTATTAAACAGTATATAATTTTAAAAATTAGATCTAACATTTTAATATGGTCAAACAAAACAGTTTTATATGAAAATCATTAATAGTGCCAATCATACAGTAAATTAATATTGCTTTTATTTTATTTTGATTTATGATCTGTTTTTCCATCTTTTAAAGTTTTATTATTTTACACATTAATGTTTATTTCAGTATTACTATTATAGTCCATGAGTGTGACTGCTTTACAGTAAACATTATACTCTATCTAAGTAATTGTATGCAAAAAATACACTGTAAGACATTTTGATCGTCCGATGTTACTAATGACAATTGTAACATTGTCAGGAGTATGACAGTTTGACATTTGTTTGGCAATCTTTCCTTCCAAAAATCTCTGGATAAATTACATTACATATGATTATCCTAAAAAATGAATGAATATAGAAAACAAGAAACTTACCTTGTTAATATCACCATGTTTGTTAATCCTTAAATTATTTGTTAAAGAATCAGATTCACTGATTCTTCGACGTAGTTTACTATCTTTATTTAACATGCTAACAGCTATCATTGTTAAAATAGCATGACCTGACTCCCATCACATCCAAACTCTAACTAAGCTCAGCAATTACATCTGACTGTATATACACACACACTCACTGTAAGCAATCCATCAAGATAAGTTCAAGGACAACCCACTAATAAATATTCATTAGAAGCTGTGTATACAAACCATCACAGCATGTACCATTTTTAATGAATATTCATAACAGTTGTAATGCTCCAATGAGCAGCTCTCAATATAAGAGTATTTTTCCCTTATGAATATTTATTTAAATTTGAAAATTTGATTAAAAATGGGAACACTGTCTCCATGAATTGTCCAAGGAAGTAATTCTAGTGTTTGTTTAAGTGATTAAATGGCATATTAAATAATTTAATGAGATTCTAATAGATTTTAATAGCAATTATGATTTCAATGGAGACTCATTGTCCAGTCTAGTACAAAATCAGAACAAATTATATTAGTAGGTTACAAATCTGTGAAAAATATCGATCATCAATCAATTTTTAAAGATAAATAAATATGTCATAATGTGAAAAGGCAGAGAAATTTAAATTCATTAATAAATAGAAAATAAAGAAAAAAAAATCCTGATAAATAGATTTATTGTTTACGCTTGAACGTTAAATTGAACTAAATGTAAATACACCAGGATATATTGACAGAGATAGAAGCTGTACTAGTATTGTAAGAAGTATGTACATACGTCATTACGAGATCAACAAAATATACGGACTACATAAGTTGTTTTTGACAACATTAAGTTTTGTTATTGAATAAATATGCAACAAACTAATGTGTTTGTAATCGGGTAAAAGTTGATAGTGGGCATGTCATCCATATAATTCAGCTTAATATGTGTGTCAAGATAGTAAAGAGGATTGTCGTCTTTTCTATCCAAATCTTTTAAGTTGATTTACTTTTTACAGATAGTGTACAAACAACACAACTGAAGATTTACTGTACACTCAGTGGTTGCTTATAAATAGTTAAATGAAAGACTGAACTTACTACTACTATATGTTATATCTTTTTTACTGATATTCCTGAAATTTATGGGGTAGGTTGGTCCCCAGTTAGATTTGTAAAAACAATAGAAGGAAAATGATAATATCAAAATGGTTAATTATACACTATGTACATGTAGAGTAATGTATGGGTACTACATGTAGGGTAAATAATTAATTCAAAAAAACTATTGCTTAATATGTATTTACAGAATAAAACCAAATGTTATGTACTAAGAATAGAGTAAATACGGGTCAGATTTGCGTTCAGCTGTCTTTACTTTTATACATAAAATTACTCTGTCTCAGTAAAAAATGGAATTTATAATTCTCTGGGGGCTATTTTATGGCAATTGCTATATGGTTTGCAGCCAATAGTATACATCTGTTAAAGTTTTCATGTTATATTCAAATGAAATTGGCATATTTTAGGCCAGACTGTGTCAAAAGACCACCATGATAATTACAGTCTTTTATGAGACACATTTCCAGTTGCAGCATGGTTCTCAAATTTAACAGACATTAGTATGTCCCTCTTTCTAGTATAATTATACAGTAATTGCAATTTAAGAACAGAATGTACATCATGTGATATGGTTAGCACCCAATGATACCTGCTTACTGACTAAACTTTGACTTTCATTTTTAGTTTTATGTAAGTTTATTACAGGAACTTGCAGATATAGAATGCAGTGAAACCGCATTAAAGAAAAATAAACCTTATTAACAGCAGCAATATACTAAGGTGACACTTTCACATGGGATGAATGAGGAAAAACACTAAGGCACTTTGTTGGATAAGGTTTTAACTGTATGTACTTTTACATGCAGAGAAATAATTTGGACAACCGCCCTATTCAAGTGACATCCCTAGTATGGGAACACTTTCCTATGAAACAAATAATAGGACACTTTGTTGAGCTACTGTGTACAAGACTTTTTACAAATTCTACAATACTAAATATACTTTACTTGTTAGTTTAACAAACTTATAGTTTTGAACAAACACTTTTTAAATGATATTGATATAGTATGTACTATGAATCATATTTGCTGAATTTTATATCCTTTGTTCGAAATTGAAATTAATACAGAATTGAATATGGAATACATGATTGGTCCTGAATAGGTTCAGGATACAAGGAATCTGACGTAAAGACAGAACTTACAAAGACTAAATGACAAAGCTTACAATCATGTCATGCTTCAGCTAAAAGAACTAATTATCCATTTACAGAAAATTTTATTCAAATAATGTTCCTTCTATTTTATGAACACATATTTCTACTTTACTGTGAGTAATAATTATACAGTAGTTAAAAGTGTAATTCAAAAAATAATAAATTATGGTCAACAGTTTATTAATATTAACCATATAAAACAATAATTAATAATACAAACAATTGTTGTACCATTGTCCAGTTTCTTACTACTAATACTTATTATTATTTGTACCACAAAAGTTAAATACAATCAAAACTAAATTTTGAATAAGGAAATCAGTCATTTCGAGCATCTTGATGATGAATGTATTAAAATCTATTAAGTTATACATATTAATGCTTTTTTTCACTTTGTTACTACATACTGTACAAAAGAGGAGATAAGAGGACACATGAAATGAAGGAAAATGTGAAGAGGGATTAAATAGAAGAAAGAAAAGACACAGAAGATATAAAATGGCAGGGACAACTCTATGAATGGGAAAGAATCAATATTAAAACATTTTGTTATAATAACTAAATATTTTCAAACCAAATTTAAATGTTTTGCCTTTATATATGTTATACTTTTTAATGCATACCATTCTGAATATTAATAATAGGCCTATATTAATCAATTAAGATTAAGATTTTGTCAAATAAGTATTTAAATGAAGAAGGAATAAACACATTTATCATGAAAATATCGAGGGTAAACTTACTTGATCTGCGTCCAACATTGGAAGCAGAAATTTTCCAGAAGGATCAGAATGAATGCGAAGATAATTCCAATGATTTCCAGGCATAGTTAAAATATTTCCACTGTTGTTATTAGATGAACATTTAGAAAAACTAGATTGATGTAGGAGCAGAGGGTACATAAAATACATTGTACAGAGAACTTAAAAATTGTGTTGGTTACCCATTGCCCTGTGACACCAAAGTAAGCTCAAAGTACTCCTACAGAAAGTTCATGCATGCTTCAATGATTTTCATGAATATTCAGTAGGTTTAAATCAAAGTAAAATCTTTTCTGCTGTTGTTATTAACAAAGTATCTATGAATGGAGGAATTCAGTTTGGCTTTAATTGTATGGAGTGTTCCTAAGGGTCCTAATGGGGGTGTTGTATAGAAATCATTGTCATTCGTCAGATGACGTCATAATACAACAAGGCTTTTCAAGCAAATTCTGAAACGGTTTCAATATCACGATTGCGAGTATTAGATAATTAGTGGGCGGAAACGAAGAATAGCGTATATATCAATGTTATTGTGTAGGCATGTCATATGACCTACAGTATGATGACATACCGATATCACATTCTTTAATCATTACTAAAATAATCACACTGGCAAAACTGTAATTTAATCAAATTGTATTATTAAATCGACTAAAATAAAATCATTATAAAATAATTCAAAATAATTTTACATAAGGAAGTTATTTTATGATATTAAACAAAAAACAAGTTTCATTAAATGATGTTAATGTTCCTCATTGCTTCTAGATTTTAAAATCAATTATGTGAAATACTATATTTATCATCTGTTTTGTTTTGTAATAATGCTTTTTGCTTTCTGTTTTTTTTTTTATCTAGGCCTAACAAAAGGTTTTATTTAGGGAATTTGACTTCTTCTTCCTTACTTGGACACTGTTAATTAATTTCACTTTACATAATCATTTTTAAATTTGTCCACAAAACTGATATTTATACATATTTAATATATTTTATTTACATAATAAATATTAGAATGGAAATAATAAATAAAATGTATTATGTCTATAGAATAAAAATAAATCCCTGTCTTTAGGTCTTGATCCAGGAAAACAAAAACACAACACAATATTATAATTATTAAAACATAAATATATGACAAAAAGTAAAGCTACAATATTTTTTTTTTTTTGGAGAATTTCCATTAATTTTCAACCACAAAACTTCCTTCCGTTTTGTATAAATCCCACTAAATTACCAGGAATAACCATATGTCCTGTTCATTGACTACCAAGTACTTACAAATCCCTTCCTTCTCTACTATCTCAATACAAATGTGTCATTATATCGTTAGTGCTTAATCGCAGTTACTTTTAGTTTGGAACTTTTGGAATAATTTTGCAACAGTTCTTTTGAGGATTAAAAAAAAACTATGCCAGTGGCCTTGAATAAATCTACTCTGTAATACATCAACTACAACTAAGAATGCTATCTGAGTTCAATGACCTAATGAATAGAACTTGTGACTATAGAAGAACCTTGACTTTCAACAAAATCATAGAAATTTAGGTAAAAGATTAAATAAATGTACGTAAAATTTAGTTATTTTTGGATCTTTTTCATTCTGGATTCATAATTTAAAAAAAAAATTACTATACAACCTAAAGCAATCTCTTGCAAAAATTCATGTGCAACATTCCGACATTAGGATCAAATTAATAATTCTAGATAATAAAATTCAATGAAAAGATGAGCATTGAAGGAGCCTTTTAACTTTCTTATATTGTATCTTTATTTATAAATGAATTTAAGAAACAATAAATTCTCCCTGGTAAATAAACAAAGATAAAACAGTGAGTAGACTTATAGCTATTCAATTATGAAGTAACTCGTTTAATTAATTATTTAAAATCCTTAATAAACCTACCCACTTCACCCCAATGTACTCAGACATACTGTATATAAAAAGGAATTCTGATTTCATTGATGATTTTAAGAACTAACTAAGAATTCTATAGAAACATGACAATAAAGGTCTTGAACTATTGAAAACAAGGAAAACAAACAACACTTATCAAGGATTTGACAGAAATATTCAGCCAATCAGGTACGTTCTTTCTTTGCAGTGATAGTAACTGGGTAGCCTTGTGCCATACTAGGATATTTTAAGTAAGTTTGTAATGTTTCTACTGTATAATACTGAATAACCGTTAATTTTGAAATGAATTAAAAAATATTATTTTAATATCAACCATATTTATGCTAAATTTATACTAAAAATGTGTTAATTATTTAGTAGGTGATTGTTTGATGAAAAATATCAGAAGAAATTGGGTAAATTTCCACATGGTTATTATTATTTTTTTCCTGCAGAAAAAATAATACCCCATGTTGCTTAATATGCCTTAACAAATAAATAAAATAATATTTTGACTTATTATAACAATATTTATCTTTTTTTAACAATTGGAAAAAAAACTAAATATATACTATTTTAAAAACTAGGTTAAAGTCAATCCCAAAAAGAAATTTTTAGTCATTATGAGTTTAAAGTTTATAATAATACATTATTCTAGAAAGGTGAGTGGATAAATTTTGACTAATCACAAATTATTAACACTTCATTGACAAATCTATTGGTGCACAATAAAGAAAACAAAGTTGTGCATAACTTTCTGATTGTGTGACCATTGTGATTCAATTATAACAAGTGATTGGGATGACTATCATACAGTACTTAAGAATAAGATGATTCATTGAGTTCATTCTTAATTAAAGACTTCGTGAAAACTTTGAAATACCATCATACACAGTCATTCTGTTGTGATGGCTTGCATGAACAGTCATCAAATACCAACCAAATCAAGAAACAAGCAATTTATATACAATAATATATTATATAAGTAATTCTTATAAATTTAGAAGAAACTTATCAATTTTGCAATACATGGAATAATATTAACACACTGTAAGATTGAAATAGGGAAAACAACAATTGTTTCTTTCTTCTGGACAAATACAGATAAAACTACAAGCAAAACACATATCAATCATGCAATTGAAACAAGCCACTGATCACACATAGAAAAACTAGGATATGCATTTCCGCAGATTTGCATGTATTTTTTCATCTTATGTTTGACAAACAATGTTGATTGTGCAATATCGTTCACTGTGAAGGTGAATTGAACAATTTAAAGGAAGACTAAAAGCTGATTTGAAATTGTATCGTTTAGGCACTACAGTAAGCAGTCTAAGTTAAGCGGTACTTAAAGCAAACAACATTTGCAAACATATATTTCATAAAATCTAAGTGATATATTTCATAAATGAGGAATGTAATTCATCAATTCAAGATAAGCTATATAAAATATATCTAGAACATTGTATACAATGTGGTATGTGTGTAAACATGAACGTAACCATTACATGAAACCCAACAAAATAAAACTATGTGTTCAATTTTAGTTCTCTACCGGCCAAACTTTTATAAAAAATCCAAAAGTTTCTGCTTTTGGGAAATTAAACCATATTGAGATTCTACATGAATCCGAAAAACAGCATAAAATACAGGACATATGAAAATGATAACATTAATAACTTCTGAAAGTGTCAAAGAAACAAAACGTCGACAGAAGTTGTCTAAAAAGAAAAGTTAATTTTTACCTACCAATAGTCATGGTATATTATATCCAAGAGTGTTTATATTGTTGTAATTCCCGAAACAAGCTATTCCCTCAAATGCTGCACCATCTAGCTAGCTTCCATACCTCTTATTGTGCCAATCTGATCAACTTTTCTTGCAACTGTTTAAGTTGTGACGTAAATGGTTACGTAAATGCGATGGTACTAAGACGTCATGGCCATTATATGCTGACCATTATTATAAAATCCTATCGTACAGGTATTAAAATAACTGACCTTTATTATACCAATAACTATTCTTGACGCAAGTTTCATTCTTTCAAAATATATTTAACTGGTCATGTTTTCAATTTTGGTTACTTTTTGGCCAAATTGCATTACAGTATAACCAAGTCTACAATATGGTTTGATAATGCATCAAACATCAAGTTAATAATACAATTATGGTCAATAGTGATGGATGTTTTAAAATACAAAAATATATTTATATTTTGACCAATAAAACTATAAAACTAAATAAATATAATGCACTGATGAAGGGCAGTGTAGCTCTGCTAACTTTTCTGGCTGTTTTACTTTATCGTTTTGATTTAGCTTTTCGCTTTTTTTTATATCTCCATTGAGATCCAGCCACTGATACCCACAGCATTGTCATTTTTTTCAGTAATTTGCCTTTGGATTTATATATAAATATATGACAAAATGAATCTACTGTATCTTGTCATATGTGGAATGAACTGGCTGTACCCATCCTCCTCTTGCCCTCTTTAAAGGTCAAACAGAACAAAATGGCTCCTAGCAATTATTTTCATGAGGATGACCACATACTGAATACATACATATTGAAATCTTTTAAAAAATAAAAAAGTAATCTATTATTTTAATATCGAAGACACAAGTGTAACTCACAATATTTCCAAATGCTAGAAAATGTATTTAAGTCCAACAGTGAAGTAAAACTATAAAAATCCCATGAAACATATAACAAGCATGCACTATCAATGGGCAAACACACACTTAATATAATTATTAAAATTGTCTCAATAAAAAAATAATTAAGTTTATAGTATATTGGCTATTTCGCCAACATTTTAAAATAGGGATACTGGTACTTGCTATATAACATTGGATGTTTTTTTACGTAACTGTATAATGATTTATTTTAAATCACATTTTATATGAAATGTTTTAAAAAATATAAACATTTAAAACAAATTTGAAATACTGCTAAAATGTGTTTGATTCCGAACATAAACTTAATTTTAAATTGATATGGCCTTCCTCTACCAAGTTGAACAAAAAAACACACCTTATAGGAAGTAATCTCTTCAGGTATACTCATTATAAGTGTATTATTATTAATAATAAATGCCATAAACAGTTGGCAAGTCTAATAAGGCAAAACAAAAAGCCAACAAAATAAGGCGGAAAACCAAATAAAAGGGGAAAAAGGGCAAAATAAGTTTATTATTGAGAAACACTTTTGATTTTGTTTAAAAGCAAAATCAAAACAATATTTTGAAAATCTGATTTACTACAAAGTAGTATACATTTAACTGGAGTTGTCTCAATTTCAGTATTTAGGTACTTAAATTAGAAATGCACAAATTAATAAATTAGAAAAAAAAAAAAAAAATCGAAAAAAAGGGGAAAATATATTTGTTTCCCTATTAACGATTTAAATTGATTATAATAGATATAATAGTGTGTTTGTGATGCTAATACTGTAATTACAGTACTTCCTGATTAATATAGGTCTTATGTTTTATGCAATTTTAGAGTAAAACAACTTGAAAACATGCAACAATGACGTCAAATTGCTTGATAATCATACAGCAAAAATCAGTATGCTGACTTGGAAACAACAGCTTAAAATCCAATTTGCATGACGCTGATGACATCATTCTAGTGATTCAGGAACTAAGGGTATTTTTAGTACCAAGTTGTTATGAGTGTAATACCAAATTTATTGTATATGTGTTGAGCAATTTAATTGGAATCAACATAGTCTGACATCACAGCATTATTTTTACAATACTTTTTTATAATTAATCATGATATAGTTAACGTCATCCACTGATCAGTTTGCTTGTAGCATGTTTACTAGCGTCATACTCGACAATGAATAATTAAAAAAGCAAGTTGTTAAAACAACAACTCAAGATTCTTATTAACTTTTTTAATGACTTATCTATGGTGTATACTACATATGTTTTAATATACTTTTATTAAATTCATAGAATTATGTAACAGAATCCTAATTTGTTATTAAAGACAAGTGACATTCAAGATGCATCATATTACATATTTGATTACTGTATTATGTTAGTAGTATCAATAGATTATACTCTAGCTAGTGGCATTTAAAAAACACAATCTGTATTAATTGCATACAAATAACTTTTTCCATCATTAAAATTCTTCATGTTATGAATAAAGGAGAGGCAGATGAGCCTACCATGTTCACTGGATTTACTATGCTTAGTTTCTTGTTCTTGTTTGGTTAGCCATTCTCGATTGAGAACATCAGGCCATCATTTACTGAAGTTGACATATACTGTATATATATTTTAGTTATAGTTTACGATATAATGAAATTAAGTTTAATTAAACATGCACCTATTTTTAAAAATCCCACTTTCTTCTCATAATTAGGTGATCATTTAGAATAAAATGATCACCTATTGTTATTGTACAAAATCTTTATTGTTATTAGTTATCCGCTTAGTAGCGGATAACTCCTTGTAATCGTCCTGTTTCATCAAATTTTTTTCCTGTATTATACTTCTTTCTTTCTGTCATTTTTGTGCGTCGCGTTTCTCTAAAACTTGTAAACAGAACATATCGTAACTTTGTCAACATATCGAAATTTACGTGAACTTGTGCACCTCCTATTTTTGAATGACGTCAGAGTTGCGCAACGTGACTTACGCGCGATTTTATGAATTTCAATGATTGATCATAGACTAAAAACCAAACATAATTTTGTTTTGACACTTTGTGAAAATTTAAGTCATATCAAGCGCAAACTTTCTATGGATTAAAAATAGCATGTTTCACAATAAGTTACGCGCGCACGCGCGTTTAAAATTTTAGAAAGCGAAAAATCAACTTCTAATCAACTTTCTATGCGTTTCATGTCATTTTGAGCATGTCAAAAATTCCCACGCGCGCGAAAATTTTTACGCACGCGGTGCACACGTAGCGTTAAAAACATATTTTTTTCGCGTGATTTATGTTTTTTCAGCCTTTTCTAGTAATGGTACCAAATTTTAAACAATTTCGACTTAAAATTACGTCATACGAGCACGTCGAATTAGATAATTTGCACGCGTTTTTGGTGAAAAAGTTCGAAAATTCGTCAAAATTATGCCTATTTTTAAACATTCATAGATTCTAAACTACATGGGGAACTTTTTTTTAATTACATATTCTGGAAGTTGATGAGTTGTAGATATCGGATCATACATTAATATGGCTAACCGGACATTGTGACGTCATCGTATGGACACGCGAATATAAAATATAGGATTTTTGTTTCTTTCGTCATAGCTCATCACATTTAATAGAGCGCATCTCCACTTATTCGTTGTCCATTTTCACCCCGATTTTAATATATTCTAGGTCAATCAACTATCTTTTGCATGAATTTAAAATTTTTTAATTTTTTTAACGTCATCATGCCTAAAAATTTAAATTACTTTGGTCATTAATTTCATCTTTACAGTAAATTTTAATCTGTTATAGCTCGTAAGAATAAAATGTGATAATCACGATTAAAACGTTTTCAGGAAGCTATTGTATTGTAGATACAAAATCATGTGAAAATTGTGCCAATCGAATGTTGTGACGTCATCATATGGCCAGTTATATAAAAAAAGTCGTATTTTCATCTTTTGCGTTATATTTCATTACATTTAAAAGAGCGCGCATCAATATTTCACGTATTCAAATTTCTTCTACACGTTAATATGTTGTTGCTGAGATAATTTCATTCTGAAATTTCTACTTTTGCATTTCATTTTGAAACCGTCAAGATGTTAACAATTACAATAAAATACGGGTCGCGTAATTTCACCTATTTTACACTGTTTGTGATATGTATACAGATTGTACTGTGTATACTATGTATATGACACAAAATAACAGAATTCAGAAATAACATATCATATTCTTCAGTTCAGGTCATAATGCCTTAATATTTTTCTGTGTGCAATAAACTAACGTATGACGTGCACGTGGCGTTTGTCGAGCGGATAACTAACTCGTCAAAGTGACGAGTTTCATGTCTAGTTATTCTTCTTTCTGTACACTTTTTGTTCATCAAATATCTCAAAAAGTTGAATAGCAATGATCACAAAAATTTCACAATGTCTTTCAAATGCTTTAACTTAGCCATAATAAGCTTTTCAGCGTGATCTCTCACCCGTGACGTCACGTATACGCCATTTTGTGAAATCACATTATCAATCATATATCCATAACTCATTATCACATATTTATGAAATTCACTACACGTAAACTTCAGGTCAAGGGTAAAAATATTAGCAAGTAAAAACGCGCGCGCAAGTAGGGTCATGCGCGTAGAATCGCGCATTAAAAATTTAAAAAGCTCAAAATTACGTTTTAATCAATTTAGAGCATGAATTAGGCCATTTGCGTGTTTCAAAAAATTACTGCGCAAAAAAAATATTTTGCGCGCGCGATACTTACAAAGCGTAAAAATTGCAATTTTTTTATACAAATCGCGTTCTACTCACCATCCTTAGTACATTCACCAAATTTGAGTCAGTTCCGACTTAAAATAACGCTATACGAGCAGGTTAAAAATAACAAAATGCGCAAATTAATTGCATCAAAGTGCTGAAAATGGTGAAAAATAAGGCCTTCTTAAAATGAATATAACTCTTCAGAATGGCAGGTGACCCCAAATTTTTTTAACTTATTCGGGAAGCCATTGGGTTGTAGATACATATTCATGTACACATTAGACGTACAAAATGGTATGACGTCATCAAATGGCCACTTCAATTTAAAAATTAGTAATTTTTATCTTTTTGTGTGGGTTATCACATTCAATAGAGCGCATCTCCGTTATTTGAGCCCGATTTTTGCCGAAATTTTAGTATGTGCTTGCTCAATTAATTATCTTTCTCATCAGTTGTCAACATTTTTATTTTGATGACGTCATCATGTGTAAAAACTTTAATAACCAAGGTCGTGCAATTTCAGCTACACCATACATTTGAATATGTTATAGCTCTTCAGAATTAAAGGTGACCTTGAAGATTATAATTTATTATGAAAGCTGATTAAATTTAGATATGAATTCATATAAAAATTAAGCCTAACGGATGTTGTGATGTTATCATATGGCCAGTTGAAGTTAAAACGTTGTTTTTAAATTTCTTTAGTCAAAGTTATACAAATTTCAAAGAGCGCGCATTGAGCTTCTACGTGTCAAATTATCTTCCAATCCTTATATTTATTTGCTCAATTCATTATCTTTCAAAATTGTCATCTTTGAGTTTATTTTGATAATTCCATTATACCAAAAAATTAGAACATGATGTGTGTCCCGTAATTTCACCTATGCTACACTGTATATAGATATACAGTATATACTGTACATATTGTATATGACACATAATAGGAACAACTCAGCACTGTAAGCGTATAACAGGATGGTATACATCAACATTTTCCTATTGCATGTTAACGTACGTGCATGTTTAAAAAATATTAATGTAAGTAAAGCGATAAAAATGATCACCTATAATTCGTCAAAGTGACGAATTAAATTCTAGTTTTCTTTAGCGCTATCTGTTAAAATAATATATATCATCAATAGAGGAAGTTAAATTTTGAGTTCAAGAAAACTTATCCACAGCAAAAAGTAAAAAAAAAAAGGAAAAAATTAATTTAAACAAAAAATATTTACTTTTCACACTAAACTGAACATACTGTATAATTATAAGTCTCATTCAACAAATTGAATGTCACAAAGTCTTTAGAATTGCTCAGAAGATTAACATCATTATCTATTATGTTCATTAATAATTAATGATGGATCAATGCGCAGTAGGCCTATATGTAGCCCAATTAGTCTGCAGCCATTATGTAGGTAATCATTCTCAACAAATAAACCTGTCTTGAATACAAATGATCAAATATTGAATATTGCTATTACAGTAAAGTACGTCAGAGATGACATCACACAGTACATTGGCAGAAATGGTATATCATATAAGGTCATGGTTTTATAGTCAACCACTCAAGTGCAAAATGTTGTCCCGCGCAAAAGAAAGTTCATGTTTAATCTTCGTTCATCTTTATGGATGATAAAAAATGAAAACATGCCGATATTTAATTTTTTCTGTATTTCACAAAACATAACTTTCAATAATGTACAGTATAAGGGTTGACCTAACATGGTCTATGAATAATTAGGCTGCGACATACTGATACATGTTAACCTTAGGTTGATGTAACATGTTTGTGTATGCCCTAAACAAACATAATTTGAAGTTTGCATCTTATAACAATGGAGTCTAATGTTGTTATGGAGCAAAGGTTAAACATTAAACACAGTTTTTGTTTATTGAAAAACAAAAATAACCTACAAACACTACTGTAAAATTGTTAGAATTAAGCCTACAGTAGCATTATCAGCAAGGAAATATCTCCATAATTTAATTAACAGTAGACCTACACATTTGTCTTCTCACTTTTTGACATCCCTTTAAATAGTAATTTGTAATTTACTTGAAATATTGGGATCCATCATTAAAACTTGATATTTAAGTGATCATGCTTCAGTATATAAAAACATTAAGTCCCTTATCCATTTCTGAATATTAGGAGCTCATTTTACTGAGCCTCAACATTATGTGTTGGGAGGCCAGCTTCTTTTCACGCTGCCTTCCTAGTATTATCAACTAGATACTCATTTACAGCTAAGTAGACTGGGAGGTTGTCGGGAATTGAACGTGGGTCTTTCTGTATGTCCTAACCACTCGGCTACCCCAAGTCAGCTTCGTCACCGCCAATTGTGATTTTAATCAAATAAACAGTAAACCTTTGTAAGAATCTGGAATCTTATTGACTGGTCTGTAGGGCTCATATCATAAGTGAACATTTAATGTGTTTGTTGATTTTTCTAATGTTGTTTATTTTCTATTAGTTATACAGTATATTAAACATATTTGGATATAATAAATTAATGCAATAACTATTTCTCACCTGTGATTTGCATAAATAGTATTCATTGTCATTGAGGTAGAGATCATCACTTGGAAAGCGCTCCTGAATCTGCAACAATTTTGTTTCATTTGAAGCCAACTTATCATCTTCTTCTCTATCTTTAACCATCTGAAACAACAATCAGAGATTGCCATAATTAGCTAATACCTTAGCCTAGTCTAACAGATCCAAATTGGTCTGCTTACACTATATTTCACGAGTTCAAATGCACCTGATTGGCAGAATTTCTGTAAAAATAGCAAATAAGGAGATGAAGGCTTCCACGCCAGTATGGTTGTAAATAAAACATGTTATAACAGAAATATCAAAAAATTACTGAGGAAATAATATGTACAGTGCTTTAGAGGCATCCCATTAATAAATCCAGGATATTATTATTATTATCTCACACTTCAACACAAATAATTTGTTACTAATTAAAGTATGTGCTAACAATAACCTTATTGGGTGTTATTTTTAAAAAGAATAATTGTTGAATTGTAAATCTAATAATCTAGACTGTAAGTAACTGAATCCTAGTTTGTCATCATTTATTACAAAGATGACATTCAAAATGTATCATGTGACAATATTATATCTCAATAATTACAATTTATTTGATTATCATCATTAGTTTGTTACTAAGTATCATATCAGTAAGACTGCAGATATAGGTAATGCCACAAACTATTATTATTATATAATTATAAATTGAAAACAGATACAATGTGCATTGAAATCTGAACTTTTTTCTCTCATTGACATTCTTATGTTATGGATGTAAAGGATTAGGGCAAATTATTTCCACCCAATATTTGAAAAAACTAACTCTTGTTTTTACCCTAGGCCATTACTGTAAGTCTGTACATTTGACATGATTTGGACACAATATAATATTTTAAAAGCATTAGTTTTTCAAAGCTAGTTTCAGTTTACAAAATGATGACATATGGGCTAGAAAAACTTTACAAGTAACAAGCCTAGGGTTAACTAATAAATCAAATATTATAACTAAACTGTACTTTACAGTATACTGAGTATACTTTACACAACCAAGAAACAGGACAAGTAATTATAAATTGGACTTGACTTGTCATTGTATCAAAAAATGATTTACAATATAAAATAAATGATGTAATTGTAATTGCTAAAAAACTAAATTTGATGATGATATTTTTAGATATTGTAAGCTCATAAACCATTTAATTATATTCAATTGAATTTACACTAATGAAGGTTGGATAATCCTAATGCCAACACCTGTATTGTATCAATTGTTAGACTTCATTGACTTTTAATATGTATTACTTACGTAACTTAGCATTTGCTACAGTAGAGCAAATGCTAAGTTACGTAAGTACAGTGATTATTTAATTTTCAGCAGGGATCAAACGATTAGCGATATTTATGTATGTTTGTTTGACCTATAATAATTGAATTTAGCGTAATGATAAATAACTTATAAAAGGAATAATGATGTTCAAAACTAACTGTATAAAATAGGATAATGATGAATATTAATGAAAGATAGATAAATGTGCACAGTCAACCAAGATGAAACATTTACAGAATTAAGTCAAAAAGACAAGAAAACTTTTTCTTCAAGAATTTTTGTCTGTACTACAAAATAATATCAACGTTATAACCAGTAGAGTACTGTACATTTTAAGCATAAAACAAAAAGTGTAGGATATCTCGCAAACACTATATTTGATTGTAGAAACTCTTGCCACATTGCTTGTATCCTTAGGCAAGATTACTCTTCACCCAGGTGTATAAATGGGATCCCGGTTAGATCAAGACACAACTTTGCGCTGACTACTAGCTGCATTATGGGAGTACAGTACATGTTCCAAAAGAATGACTGGGGTAATAATGCTCAGCGCTTAGAGGTTTCACAACATTAAGTGCTATATAAATCCAGGATATATTATTATTAGGTACAATTAATAGTTACACATGTACTGTAGGAAGATAGAGAACATGTCGATTTAAGAGGAGCGAATTCGGCAAATCTATTTAAACGTCAACTTAAAACTTTTCTATTAAATTAATTACTAAGTATTGTTAGGCGCTCTGTTTTTTGTAGGGCGCCATATAAAAACCTGTATAGAATAGAATAGAACCAAATTCCGAGATTGAAGAACAAACCTTACTATACTAGTATTTATTCAACGTGAAAAGCTTTAAACAATATTGTATTCAATGATATATGATTGCATTTTTAAAGAAAAACAAACAAATGGAAAGACTTACATTTGAAACATAACTGCTATCTTTTTCTAAATCAACATAATCATTGCGTGAATGTGGCAAACTATCTTTAAGTTGGCGAAGATGTCTGTCATATTGAGGTATTCTTTGAACCTAAAAAAGAACATAATTATTCTGTTATTATAAGCAGAGAAATTGAACAAATATTTTAAATAGGAAACTATTAACATGACTGTGAAGGGATTACAGTAAAACCACTAAAAACAAACATTACATAATCAAACAATCAGGGAATGATGACAAGGTACACAGATTAAAATGAAATCTTGTTTAAACATGTGGTGGTTAACTATTGCACAAGCTACAGTAAATAAACAATGTACAGTAGGGCTACTTTTATTTTGAAAAATTGTGCACAGGTTATTAAATTCAGAATTAGTTTATTACTGTATATTGAAGGTAGAGAAAGCTTGCTTCCAATCCATGATGTTTGTAATATCTTCTGATACACGTTAACGGTTTTTTTACAATAAAACAAGTACTGACAATGTACAGAAGTATCACTGAATATTTTTTCTCCTGATACTGATCAAACAAAGATGGAAAGGCTAATTTGCTTGCATGCATAACTTTGATTTGTTGAAAGTTGAAATTCAGAAATAATATAAAAGCTAGACAGTTGAGGGAGTGGAAGAGAAGCTCCATTACCTTAGCCGCCTTAAGCATGGTGGGGCTATGTAAGATGCAGGCAGCTATAGCAATCACCTACAAGTTGTTAAAATGCTTCATTCCCAATCTATGGATGATATGTTGGTCTATAACTACACTCCTACAGTATTATAAAAGGACACTGTACTCTGACTGCTATGGTTCTGTGACCTAATCTGAATGTTCTCCAGTTTTAACTTAATGTTACTGTATATTCATAAAAAAAAAGTAATTTAAAATCTGAGGGGTTTGGGTAACTATGTTGTGGGATTGGTTCAGAGGTTTTTATTTATGAAAAGTTGGTGACATTTCCATTTGATCTGAAAGACACAAAGTTGTTATGTACTGTATGTAGGTCACACCTGTGCACAATTCAGTCCAGTAAGGTAATATATTTACAATGTAGCAACTACAAAAGGAATAAAAAACAAAATTGGATTGTCTGCTAATGCACCCATAAAGGTATCCTGTTGTTTTAAACTAGCATAGTTTTATTTTTTTCATGTTCTATTCTATGAAATCATAAGAACAATCTAGACGGCACTAATGTATGTCATGTTACGTTTAAATACGGAGATACAAAACTAATGGTGTGCGGTAGTTAAATACTTTTACGAGGAACTCCCTACAGGGTTATTACCGATTTCTTTCTGTCATCATATGTAGGAGAAAAACCAAGGAAAATATCAAACAACATTTTCTATTTATATTGATTGTAAAATATGATATTGTTATTCACAGCTGGTATTAAAAAGTATTTACAGATATGTTGATATATTGGAGACTTTAAGAATTCTCTATTTTGAATATAAAGACTTAGTCAAAGCATTATTATGTGATGTTAGGTCATGTTAAAGTGCCCTACTTTTTATGTTGTTAATTTTACTACTTTACATATGACAAAGCACATGGCTGATACTAGAGTGTTGCGATTCAATTAGGAGCATAAAACAACACTCTTGGGAGTGGTCACAGCTGAGCAGGTACAGTCTACCTGCAAAACTTAAACTACATGCCAGTGAATGTGAATTAATGCCATGGTACATACTGTATACGTAGTAGATCATACCATTTCATTATATAGTGTTTCTAATCTGAGGTATCCACAAATCCACTCATATAGAACCAGTGGCCTAAGGGCTGAGCGTTTACTGGCTAAACCCAGGGGCCCCAGAGCTTATGGGAGAGCCTAAACAGTGCCCAGAGGAAAAACAAGCATTAAAATATGTTGAAAAGGGCTAATAACACCCGAGGCCTCCAGCATTTGAGGTGCTTAAACCAGGGGCCTCGGGCCTCTACGTTAAGCCACTGTATGGAACCTTTTCTATGAAACATTGTCAATTCACTCTGGCATTATAATATCTGTTCCAGTCCTAATAATAATACTACTGTATAACTAAACTCCAAAAAAAGTAGCTGATAATCGCCGACCACCACTCATGACATGCTGGTGACATCCCTGCATCGGGTAGCAGTGTTGGAATTGTGAACTACTCTCTAAAATCTAAAGTTCAGACAGAAATTATACGTTTAATTTAACAAATATTGAATCTTCCCCATGTACTACAGTACCGTAACTACATGTTTTACCTTTACCACCAAAGAGATTACATCTCTTTTTAATGGCAATGCCATGACCCAATTATAAGAAAATTTGCAATTACAATAGACTACAACTTCCTTTAGTTCTTAAAAGAACCCTAACAAACCCTGCAAAAAGACATTAACTGTATTAACGACTACCATAACTTAGTTATATAATCTTTGTATATTTACCAACGTACTATTTTTAGTACTGAATTGTGGTAATTGAGAGTAAACATTAGCCTCACCTCCATTGTTGGGGTACCTGGAAAGTACATTGGTCTTGTTATCATCTTAACAGGAGAGTACATGATCAACCTACTACTAGATGTATCCACATCTTGATAGAGAAACCTTGGTCTCTGAGTATAATCCACATGTTCAGGCCTACGGTGTTTTTTAATCCCATAGTCTTCATCCATTTTGACGCACCATGTAAAAGGGGTAAACTAAGGGGTACTGATTATAATACAGAGGTCATCTGATGAACATCCTACTCCATAAACGACAAGATAAGGACATCTATTCATATGTAAATCAGACCCTCTCAGTACTGTACACTGCAATGGGCTAAAAGCCAAGAACACCTTTTCGTATGCTAATACGATTTTCAATGCCTATCGTAAATCCATAGGATCTTAAAATGTGAAGTGGCATTAAATATTCTGTAGGCAAACAGGAGTACACACAGCCACTGTATAATATTCCACAACTAGAAATTGCAAGAATCTATATATGACTTGATCAAAAGAACTACTGTATTTGTTTTTTTCCCCTCAATATTACAGCAATTGTGTTGTGATTAGCCAAGCATATGATTTGATGTCTTTTTCTTATTGATTACATGAAAATAGAAACAGCTTGTATTGATTGCTTTAAGAAAGACAACAAAAGGCCGCCGCAGATGGCCATTGACAGTGTCAACCAATTACATTAATAAAAAGCTAATAAATACACCATACTACAGTCATTTTCAATGTACTTTCTAAATAGATTTTATAAAATAAATAGTTATTTTTAATAGCCTCTACTATATACTTTTAATTATTGTCTTGTCTTGACAATAATGTCAAGGTACTGTACTGTTTTACTGTATTCCTTTTTTTAATTAAAATGTAGAGATAGCATTACCTGACTGTACTGTACCTGTATTTGATGGAAACATATTTATATAAAAGTATAACATAAATAGAGTAGAACCCCACTTTTGGGACACATCTATTAAAGCTTGGTTCCCACTAGAACATAACGCAAGGACGTAAACGCAACGCAAGCGTTTTAACCAATGACAAGCGAAGTTATAGACAGTTAGCAATCACAAGCGAATACGGTAAGCGACCGCTTGTGATTGGTCAATTCACTTGCGTTGCGTTACGTCCTTGCGTTGCGTCGCTAGTGGGAACCACGCTTAAGGGGGCACTTTCTATGAAATAAGCAATAGGACAATCATCATGGCCAAATCCCTATTGAGGAAACAAAGTATCTGAAATAGACAAATTGTCATATTTCATGCCATGTCATTCAATTTACTGTATGAACAATTAAATCAATTCAAACATATGAATTTCCAAAGAATGAATTTTAAATTAAAATATGTGACACGTTAATGACGTAAAGCAATGATACAGTGTGGAATTGAGTTGCTAGGAAATGTATTCATGAACACATGTCCAACTCTACAGTGAGATGACATCCGGATAAATCATTCAAAAACATTATAAGCCTAGGCATAGTAACCAAGCATCTACTAATATGCCAATGTTTGTTAATACGAACACACCTGGCTTATTTTAATATGCAAGGTGCTGTATATAAAATTAAGTGTAAAGTATTACAAAAGAGGCTGCTTAAACTATTTTAAACAAAAGGACGAACCAGGAAAGAGTGTAATTTCAATCCTGAAAGAACAATCTACAGTAACTACAAACTCTTCTAAAAATTCAAATTGGATTAGCTAATTTAAAGTAACTTCAACTGGGTACTTCTAACTGGGCGCTTTTCCTGTTAAACCTGCATTATTGATATCAAATGATTATAAATGTTAATAATCTACACACAAAACATAATAGAAACTTTGCTGGAGTTTCTGTGAAGAAACAATACTATTTACTAATGTCAAAACATCCTTGTTGTAGAATAATAGTGCAACTATATAATAAGCTTTGATCAGATTCAGGGTTTTTGTTAAATTTGTGCTCTAAATTAACTTTTAAATCAGTGGAAATTCGTAGAATTGTTAGCATTACACAAAATGCAATGGGTTCTGGTGATCAATCCAAATGTTACTGCAACGGTTGTCAATCAAATAATCATTATTTTGCTTTGAAGCTAGAATTTGCACAGCAATAATTGGTTAAATGCATTCTAACATCGAATCAATTGGGCGTTTTTAACCATTATTTTTAGGCTGCTATTTACAGTAACCGGTTAAAGAAAATCTGTCCCGTTTCTGCTGCCAAGAAATTGGGGTTAATTAATTCACACGGTTAATAACCAGTTATTTTTTTAATGCAGCAACAGGACCTCAAACATTTGATTTCAGAGTCCAAAATTCTTTTTTAAAATTCAAAGTTTTTCAGGAAAGCAAGAAATTTGTTTTGAGATAGGTGACCGAAATAATAGCTGAACTTGACCCGAATGGTACAAACTATGAAGAATGAAGTATTGCTTTTACCCTAGAAATATGATAACAAATCTAGCTATAAACAGCTGTATTGGAAAGAAGTAGATGTGACAAGCTTAAACAAATCAATTCAATCAGATAATATATTCCAAAATGAAGAATTGTAAGTACTCTCTTGACAGCAGAAAAAGAATGCAAATACTAGAGTACATACAGGAAACTCAGAAAGATAAGAAAAATAAATTACTTGAACATAAAATAAATATAATTTCTTAAAGGTATAGCAAATTCCTACGCGGGTCTTTATTTTAAAATTTTAAATACTGCACGTCAAACACAAGGTACCAAATTTCAATTTAAAATGTTTTTTTTTTAATAAGAAATGTAATACTGTATGTTCTTTCATTCAAATGGTTTTTGAAGCCTTAATTAAAAAAAGCAATTATAATAAACCAGATTTGTATGCATATTTTCTTGACTAATTTTCCTGCTCTGTTAGTTGGCAAAGATTTAAGGTAATTACAATACAGATTAAAAAATGGCTTTTTAATAATTTAGAAAAATATCAAACTTTCAAATCAGGCATACAGAAAGTATCAATTTATCTTGAATACTAAACAGTAATTGGCTCCATCTTAATATCTGAATTATAGACATAAAGATATGAGCATTTACTATCAACTGTGTATAGTGTAACACCTTATTGACACAGATCAGCAGATTCTGTATTGAATGTATTTATGCAGGAAAGATGAGCAGGTACTTATCCTCCCACACATAAAGATAATCTGTATTGTGTCCACAAACATTATTGACTTTGCTTATTGTCCACTTATGGATAGTTTTTGCTTTGCAGAACCACACATCACCACTGAATGTAGTTATATGTAAAGTTGCAGTATTCTCGTAAATTACTGCATACACATTTAAATTGCAAACATTTCAAATAACCAATTTAATGGCATTCTCAAAATACTGTTCCTGTTAACAACCAAATGATTACATGTTGGTACGCCATTTAAATGGTAATGGTGTGCAACTTATGTACTACTGTAGTATATAATCAAAGAGTTGTAAAATATTTTACAACTCCCGGATATAATACTGTAGATAATAGCTGTAGCGTTAATGTACAACCTTTTCACGAACCTGCGAGCAATGATTTTTGGGTATCTATTATTATGTTTTAGTCAGCCACCTGCTAAATTAGACGTTTTTTGGGGTGCACAAATTCAGCAGAAATGTGATCTATGGATAACAATTTGTTAATTTTCAGCTTAACATAATACTATAGGAGAAGAAACAGGCTCATATACTATTAGTGTTGAACATTTGGTGTATAAAGTAGTACAAAATGACTTGCAGTTCCTTAGCTTGGACACAATTATTCTAATCTTAACTAGGCAATTCTCCACTGTCAATGGTAATATTCTCGTTTGAATTTATCTGTCAGTATTGTCATTAATCTTGATCTGGATCAAAATCCCAATAACTATCCCATTTATGCATTATTTCAGGAGTAGATTAAAGAAACGGCTTTAGAGTTATGCAAGGCGCTGACGTCAAGCTGAACAGTAATAGAACCAACACATCAAGTTGATTTTCGATAAATTAGACAAAATAGTCGTAACCAAAATGTATAAATAACTTTTTTTGTCTTATATTGTCTATCAACCATTGGGCAAAAGTTTTGAATTTTAATACCAGTTACTATATGAGTATATAATGACTGTACATATAATTCATCATCCTTTGGATTTATGATATTACCTATGACTACAACCTATTTAAAATTTTGTTGTTAGGTCGTAGCTTAACCTACTGTAGAATCTAAAACTATGTTGCGGCATCTTGTCACAATAGCGCGCTTTCGCTTGTGATGACAAACAATGTGTACCACAATGTGTTTTTTCTCGTATTCTAAAAGATTCAAAGTTGCATAGAAAATGGACAGAACTTTTGTATATTTAATCTCATGTATACTTTTACGTGTGTTAACTAGTATCAGTATAGCCATAATAATGTGTTGTTTTTGTAAACTTTATGTGTTTCATATGGACAGTTTGTCTGAAATAAATTTGAATTGAATTGAATTGAATGAACCACCAAATTTGGTGCAAAGTGAATAAAAATGACATAGTTTGGTTGTTGTAAATCAAAATCTCCATATTATACCTGTATATAATATATAATATGGACAATGAATTAACATGATGTCACTATAGATTCTAGATGCTAAGTTATCGCAAATAGGCTATCCATAATATTACATGAGGCTACTATAGGCCTAGCTACTGTATATTATTCATTGAGAATTTAAAGACATACAGTACAGAACACAAAGTTTTCATTATTGATACTGATTAATCAACTGATAACAGTATATGTGTAACTATTCGAACAGAACCTGTACTGTACCTATGAACAAAAAGCTACCTATATTATTTATTGCAATGATTTTCTTATTTCCTGCCTCATCTCATAAGGAAATAAACTGCTTACCATATCTGAAGGAGTGGTATCAATAGATGATAATGAAATACTCTTCCTGCTCTTATATTTAAGTAAAACAACTCCAGATTCCATTTTCTCTTTGAAGTATTATTCACAAACACACATAAAGTAAACTTGTTCTTCTTCAATACAGTTAACAGCAAACTCAGTTGTCTTTTTGATGAAATGTTACCAATTAAACACTGGTTTCTTGCAAGTATCAATACAGTGAACAACCAATTCAGTCATCATTATAAATAGTTTGATCATAAGGTTACCTCTTATCAGAAGATAAGACATACAACTCATGCTGAATGTACAACAACTCCTAAACATCTGCTTGAGCTATTGATTCAGTTGCTTATTTCCGAAGTAGAACAACATGAAAAGAATGGCAGAGTTTGATACCTAAAATTGATGGGGCTACTGTCAAGTATGCTTGTATGAGTGTCGCTATCTACCATCTGACCAGCTTAAGAAAACAAACACTCAATCAACACTCTGATAGTGGCTAAGCCTTGCATATGAAAACAATAAACTGAAAATAGGTAAACAATTTTAAACCATAAAGATAGTATCTTATATGAGTGTGTTTCTATATAGTATTGAAAAGTTACAATAAATTGTCACTTTTGCTTTAGGATTATATTACTGTACATATCATAAACTACTATGGGACACAACTTCCAAAAACCCCCTGTTTGTAGGGCTAATATTTTGAGTGGCAATAGTAGTACAGTACATGGTAAGCAGATAACCTGGTAACCAAAAATAACTATATTGATGTCATCATGTACAGTATTGAAAATAATGTTGATAAAACTTTTCCTGAAAATGTTTATGGTTGCTGTGTAGGGTTATTGTGACTGAGTAGCAGGATGGATTGTTTTATTGCCATAAAAATATATATACAGTGTGATGTAATCTAAATTACATAATCTGTACCAACAACAAAAAATTACAAATTATGTTGATGAACATTGAAATAATAAATTTATTATTAAAGTATTTTGAAAACAAATGTTCAATAAAAATATATTTATTAGCATTAGCAAGAATAAAGTAATCGTTCTTGAGATATTATAATTTTTAATTAATACAGTAGTCGATTAAACCAGGGAGTTGTCAACTCCCTGGTTAAACAATGAAAATTAAGGTTTGCCTATGGCCGTGACTTTTCAGGTCAGTAAACAGAATGGTAAACATTTAGTACTTCCTATATCCACACCTTAGGAACTAAAACTATTGAAGCAAAGATAATAGAATGCAAACTGAACTTTAAAGCCAATGTACTCCCTATCATTAATAACAACAAAACTTAAATGAATAAAGAACCACAAAATAAACACCAGCAACAAATCCTTGATTAACAACTTCCTCTCAAAGTCACACTTATAGAACAAAAGTTTAGTCAATATTGAATTCATTGTGGTTAAGGTGCCGAATATAAAAATAATGTCATTTAGGTTCAAAATATCCCTGTATATAGTAATGATGCTCTATATTATGAACCTAGTATGTTACTGTTCTTCTATGATAAATTAAGTGAGTGCTTGATATGTTGGGAGGGGAGAGGGAGTGAGGTTGGCAGACTAAACAATTTAACCTCATTTTATATACACAGTATTTGTTATCGTTTTGCCTGATTCCTGGATCTGCTTATGATTAATACTGTAACTTGTAAGTGTTTGATAAAATGTATAAATCTTAAATGATTTTTATAAATAAACGTGAATTTTTGTTTATTTCAACTGAAGAATTTAATGTTCTATGATCGTGTAATTTAGGCCTGGTGGGTGTTTTCTTTGTTCACCTGTTATTATTTGTTACCCTTCTTTATAGACCCTTTTTTAGCGACACCCCTTTTATATTGTCAATGTTCTTCTTTTGTTTTTATACTGCTTTGAAATTGTTCTTGTAAGCTTTACTCTACTCTTCTGGAGTTCATTAACCCAGTCAGGTAAAATCCCCTTAATGAGCAACTTTGACCAAGGTAAACCACATTAATTGTTCTATCTGAGGATTAAAAGGGTCAATATTGGCAGGGCATGGATGTTTGTAACAAGAGATTCAATTAAAGATTTTTGGATTAAGGACAATTTTATAATCTATGTTCAAATAAAGAATATAATAACATTTAATTTTCATTCTTCCAACAATTTAAACATTAACAATAGTTGTGTTGAAGTATATTTTACTGTTTTTCAATATCTAAAAACATATTTTGTATAAAATAATAAGTAAACAACCATACTATTGTATACCCAAAGTATGCCATTTATATTTAACATATACCTGTACACATATACTCTAGTAGCTAGATCAACTTTCGTATGCACTTTGAGGTCCAGAGAATTTGACTTCAGAAATTGGTTTAGGGTGGTCAAACAATCATTTTTGGCTTGGTTACACATTTTGAAAATGTGGCGAAAGGTCAAAAGGTCAGGGTCAAAGGTTATAGATCAAACACCATTATGTCCTTAAATCTCGACAACCACTGGTCACAGCGAGGTAATTTTGGTCTCAAATTGATCAGAAGGTATACATTCATATTCAGTCTAATGAAACATTTTAGTCGAAAATGACCGGAAATGCCATTTCTGACCTTTGACCCATAAACCAGGGCATGTCTGTATCTCCGTAACTATTGGCCGTAGAGACTTGAATTTGGGCTCAAATTGTTCGAAATATACATTTAGTTATTTGTTACACATTTTGAACAATGTTACAAAAGGTCAAGGCCAGGGTTTATATGAATAAACACAAATAGGTATTTGTATCTCGGCAACCACTTGTCACAGCGAGTAAATTTTGATCTCAAAATGTTCAGACATTTTAGTAAAAAATGACCGGAAATGACATTTCTGACCTTTGACATACATACCAGGGCATCTTCTTATCTCTGTAAGTACAGGTTGTAGAAACTTAAATTTAGTATCAAATTGTTAGAAATACACATATTTACATTCATTCTAACAGAAAATTTGGATAAAAGATGATCATAAATACTATTAATTACTAATCTTTTAAATGAAAAACATATCTACCCAACTTATCATTAGACAGTAATGTTATGCAATAATTGATGCCTAATGATTTCATTATACTGTAGGAATTAAAACAAATCCTTTACTGTTTGTAATAATTGTAGGCCTACTTTTGCTTATAATAATGCTAGAAATTATTGTTTACCCCCGAACATTTTGAGAATGCTAGAAGTAATTTACTGTAGTTACCCGTATAAAAGCCTCGGGCATTTATTTATTCAGGGAAGGCGTTTATTTTGTTGGGTGTAATAATGGTAACATGTATAATCAAATAAATACACCCCAGATATATATATATAAAAAAAATATATATTATATAATAAGAATAATAACGGGATTAAACCTCATTCTATCCTGGAGGAAGTACAATCGTAAGTACAAGGTATCGGAGACCACAATAATAGACCAAGTCATTGTCATTATTACGTAACACTGTTGCATAATAGTTTTGAATGTCAACGACCAAACTTATACATATACACGTCTGTTCCCAGTGTAGATAATAAAACAATATATATTTCTGGAGATTTATTATCAATACCACTAGAAACTTTGACATGTTTTAGGTACTGAATGCATTGACAATAAAAGCATCAGAAGTTTATCATGATAAAATCATACTACAACACTGTACTACAGTACACAAGGGTGTTTTCAGGAAAGCTGGACATATTGTACAATAGTAATGAAACTATGTATTGGCATTTAAAACTATGCAAAAGATTGTTGTCAAATTGTAGTTACAAACAAATAGATGATAGAATGAAGATCCATTATGAGTGCAATCGTGTCAGGATAATGATGTGTCATTGTTTTATATCATTATACTGGCACCTGGAGGTGAAGATCCATTTAATGGAATCTATCACTTTTATTTTAAAAGACAGAAACATTTCGTTAAAAAGCATAAAGAGGAATCGAATCATGTAAAGTACCTTTTATCAGTTGAGAAACGAAATACAATTAATAATATTAGAGTATTCCTTCAAATAAACGCCACCATTCCCTCAAATAGAACACCATGTGGAATAAACATGCCACATGCATTTACACAATAATTGTATCACGTCAACACATTTCATTAACTACCATAATCTACAATTTATCAAGCTTTTTGACATAATTTTATCACTTTTTGATATTAATTGTGCAGTATTTTTTCCCATCTAGGTGGTATTTATTTGATTATACATGTTACCATATTATACCCCAAATAAAGATGCCTCCTTTCCCCCTAAAAACCATTTTGAACAATAAATGCCAGGGGCGTTTAATCGGATACATATGGCAAGTTACTTCTAGCATTCTGAAAAGAACTGTTGAGCTTAACGTTTCTATCAAAATGTCCTCGGGGACAGCAATAACTAGTACTTGAAATTAAAACAATTTAAAGTATCAGTTATTGCATAACATTACTGTCTAAGGATAAGTTGTGTAGATATGTTTTGTTTGAGACATTAGTAAGAGTATTTCTGTTCATCTTTTAACCACATTTTCTATTACATTGAATGTAAATATGTATATTTCGAACAATTTGATACCAAATTTAAGTTTCTACGACCGGTACTTTATGAGATATGAAGATGCCCTGGTATGTGGGTCAAAGGTCAGAAATGGCATTTCTTATCATTTTTGACTAAAATGCCCCATTAGATGGAATATAAATGCATGCCTTCTGAACATTTTGAGACCAAAATTGACTTGCTGCGACCAGTGGTTGCCGAGATAAAAGTACCTTTTTTATTTGTTCAAATAACCCTTGACCTTGATCCTTTGACCTTTTGTAATATTTTTCAAAATGTGTAACAAATAACAAAACATATATTTCGAACAATTTAAAACCAAATTCAAGTGTCTACGACCAGTAGTTACGGAGATACATACATGCCCTGGGTTGTGGGTCAAAGGTCATAAATGGCATTTCCGGTCATTTTTTACTAAAATGTCCCATTAGACTGAATATAAATGTATACCTTCTGATTAATTTAAGACCAAAATTACCTCGTTGTGACAAGTGGTTGCTGAGATTTAAGGACATATTTATGTTTGGTCTTATGACCTTTCACCTTGACCTTTTGACCTTTCGCCACATTTTCAAAATGTGTAACCAAGCCAAATATGATTGTTTGACCACCCTAAACCAATTTCTGAAGTCAAATTCTCTGGACCTCAAAGTGCATACGAAAGTTGATCTAGCTACTAGAGTAATAAAGGTGATTAAATATAACATAACACTAACAGTCAAAAAGATCAGGTATTAACATTAGCAATAAAATATGAACAGTTTGAATAATTCTAGGAATATGCTGACTAATTATGCTGATTATTACGCGTTAATCAAATATTTCTGACAAGTGAATTGCAAATTTGCACACGACTGTCAAAATTCGAAAATAAAAATGCATAGTACGTGATCGCAGGAACAATAATTTTAGAATTCCAGAGGGACTTAGAATGTTGCATAAGTGTGGCTAATAACAGCGGTATGGAGGCATAAATATAGCTACTTAATCTTTGTACCATTACTGCAGTGCTGTACGTCATATTGCATATTAGTAAAACCCTAAAGAGGGCAGCATTGTCATAAAAGATTTTTGTTTAATCTTGTTTATTCAGGCAGACTGAATACATAAATGATTCTGTAATTGAACTACAGAAATAATTCTGTAATTACTACTGAAATAATTCTGTAATTGGACTACAGAAATGATTTTCCAATTGGACTACAGAAATTATTCTGTAATTGGACTTCAGAAATGATTTTGTAATTGGACTACAGAAATAATTTTGTAATTGGACTACAGAAATAATTCTGTAATTGGACAACAGAAATGATTCTGTAATTGGACTACAGAAATGATTTTGTAATTGGACTACAGAAATAATTCTGTAATTGGACAACAAAAATGATTTTGTAATTGGACAACAGAAATGATTTTGTAATTGGACAACAGAAATGATTCTGTAATTGGACAACAGAAATGATTCTGTAATTGGACTACAGAAATGATTTTGTAATTGGACTACAGAAATAATTCTGTAATTGGACAACAGAAATGATTTTGTAATTGGACAACAGAAATGATTTTGTAATTGGACAACAGAAATGATTCTGTAATTGGACAACAGAAATGATTCTGTAATTGTTTGTTTGTTTGTTTCTTTATTTCCATTTACAACAAAAAACATAAACATACTTAAATATTCATTACAAAAATGAAAGAATGGACTACACAAGTGATAATATAATTGGAAATTAATTAGACAAAGATTAGTACAGTACAGTACAGTTTTGTTCCTCTCACTAATGCCAGTCGCATCCAAGAGGTAGTCTTCTCTAGCATCCAAATATATGCTGGGTCCGACCCTTGACTGGGTTAATTTCTTAGCTTGACTAGGATCGCACTGAAGGAGATTGTGATTAGATTTGGCACTTTTTAATGTCAATGGCCCCCACATATATTTGTTGACTTATTCAGACAGTAGATGTATTGTATTGTATGTACCCATATTGTGTAAAGGACCAAGTGACAGCCATTGACCCTACGGTTAGTTTGTTCTAAGTCCCTGTCATTGAAAACTCACAACCCACACTGTTCTCGTGAGACAGTCTATTTTTGCTGCTAACAAACTTACTTTTGAAATAGTGTGTTAAAAAATATAGCTTCGTTTTTGGAGAAAGCAGAAATACAGTACTAATCAAAATGCACACCACATTTATGGTGACAAAGAAAGATCAAACAAGGAGTCCAGAAACCTCAGACTCAATTGAGAAATTCAATTCACATCCCACTACAGTAATGCAGGGAGAAATTTCATTTAAAAATTTTGTTTAGCACTATTGCTAATCAAACTGATTTTTAAGTCGAGAAACATAGTTTTGTATTGTGTTTTAAACAAGAAATATTTCTTACAAAAAAATGCCGCTTGACTTTTTCTTAATTGATATTCTATTTAATAATTTAAGAAATAATATTTATTATCAATTTTTTTGTTTAACAATCAGTAGTAAACATTTTGTGTGAAATAAAAATAATCTGAATTAATTATAAAGTATCAAATACATAAATGTTCTAAGCCAAAAATTATCAACTTGATTAAAATGTTATCAATGAGATTAAGTTTTAAAAAAGTTAAGTTTTTGACCATATAGGAAGTACTGTTTAAATTGATTATTTCTATATACTGTATATGACGGTAAATTTACCCAACATTGACACCAAAACATAGCCGTAACCTAATTAGAATGAATTTTTTTCAAAATTTGATTGAAATAAAGTAGGTCAACTTCACAACCAGTGTCAAATATAACTATGGCTGTAATTTTCCCCTTTTTTTATACTCGAAAACTGGCAAACCTTTAAAAAAAAAAAAGGGTGTACGTGCAATTTTGATGAGATTTACAACAATGGTAATAATCTATACACTGTCTGATGCCCTCTTACTGAACCTATCAAATTATACTAAATTTTATGAATAACAAGTAATTTTGACACCCCTTCAGAATTTTTACAAACAACCATTAAGACTATGATTACAGAGCGGCAAGTAAAACATTTTACATAAAACATGATATTATATGCTCATTGTTATGAATTTTTTTCTAAACTTTTCACCTTCACAACTAATGCGTCAAGGCTAACTAAAAATATTAGAACCGTGTCAAGTAAATTCCAATGTTATAGTATCCAATGAAATATTGAATATTACAGAAAGTTCATTGTAAAGGACAATTTACAAAGACGAGCAGTAACTGTATGTGGAAGACCGCATGAATGTCCCACGTAGAATCTTTATCTATCTTACTGTAAGAGGTTTCTGCTCAACTGCCAGTCTGCTTCGCGTTTTGTTCAAATGGTCATAATTATTTTCCGCTTACCATTACTGTACCGTTCATCTGTGTATTTGCCTTAATAATGAACTTAGTAATACACTAACCAAGGTATATAATGTATAATGACGTGGTTAAAACCATTTCTTTTAGTGGTGGTTAAAAACAATCTATACCACACCAACTCAAAATTTAAATTTGTCAGTATTTCAAAGTAGACATTTTTTCAATCTATGTTACTAACAATAACGATCAGCAATATTTGGAATTGTTTTAAGCAGCTTTTACATTTTCATGTATTAGGACCTTGTTGTTAATTTGTCAAAGAAATATTAATACGTTCTTTATTCAAATCCAAATTCAGTTTTCTAGTCAAAAAAATAAAAAGTATATTATCAAGGAATACTACGATATATAAATAAATTCTATTAAAAGCATTTATTCAGAGGTCATTCATCTATGGTTGAAAATCGAGATTACTTTTTTCTGGAGTTATTTCTGGACATCAAATTAGTGTACAGTTAAGTATTTTAGTGGCCGCTAACTATGGCCAATATGCTGTAGGGGCATAGTATTCTTCTGCTTCGGTGATCTACAAAAAATCTATGCAGATAAATTTTAATTTCAATTTATAACTACTGAAGTGTAAGAATAGATCATGTAGATTTAGAAAGAGAAGCAGTTTAAAGGTTTCAAAATTATATTTTGTAAGATTAAAACTTTACTGTACAGTACAGTACCATGAAAACAGATGTTACTGTAACTACTGAACACAATATAATATAATACTGAAATTGGCTGTGTTGATGTTGCCAATGATGTTATAATTCCCTCATATCATAAACAGGTCTTACTGTAAATCTAGCAATCAAAGTCTACTCTCAAACAAATGTTTGTTTGCAAACTTTCTAATTTATTTTTTAGTTTCCATAGTTTACAAATTAAGGTTTGCTACCTGTACAGTATAGGGTACAGTAGTGTACTGTAGACTTCAACCTAAGTTTGCTACAGTAGTGTACTGTAGACTTCAACCTAAGTTCGTTACAGTAGTGTTCTGTAGACTTCAACCTAAGTTTGCTACAGCGTACTGTAGACTTCAACCTAAGTTTGCTACAGTAGTGTACTGTAGACTTCAACCTAAGTTTGCTACAGTGTACTGTAGACTTCAACCTAAGTTTGCTACAGCGTACTGTAGACTTCAACCTAAGTTTGCTACAGTGTACTGTAGACTTCAACCTAAGTTTGCTACAGTAGTGTACTGTAGACTTCAACCTAAGTTTGCTACAGTAGTGTACTGTAGACTTCAACCTAAGTTTGCTACAGTAGTGTACTGTAGACTTCAACCTAAGTTTGCTACAGTGTACTGTAGACTTCAACCTAAGTTTGTTACAGTAGTGTACTGTAGACTTCAACCTAAGTTTGCTACAGTAGTGTACTGTAGACTTCAACCTAAGTTTGCTACAGTAGTGTACTGTAGACTTCAACCTAAGTTTGCTACAGTAGTGTACTGTAGACTTCAACCTAAGTTTGCTACAGTGTACTGTAGACTTCAACCTAAGTTTGTTACAGTAGTGTACTGTAGACTTCAACCTAAGTTTGCTACAGTAGTGTACTGTAGACTTCAACCTAAGTTTGCTACAGTAGTGTACTGTAGACTTCAACCTAAGTTTGCTACAGTAGTGTACTGTAGACTTCAACCTAAGTTTGCTACAGTGTACTGTAGACTTCAACCTAAGTTTGTTACAGTAGTGTACTGTAGACTTCAACCTAAGTTTGCTACAGTAGTGTACTGTAGACTTCAACCTAAGTTTGCTACAGTGTACTGTAGACTTCAACCTAAGTTTGCTACAGTGTACTGTAGACTTCAACCTAAGTTTGCTACAGTAGTGTACTGTAGACTTCAACCTAAGTTTGCTACAGTAGTGTACTGTAGACTTCAACCTAAGTTTGCTACAGAGTACTGTAGACTTCAACCTAAGTTTGCTACAGTAGTGTACTGTAGACTTCAACCTAAGTTTGCTACAGTAGTGTACTGTAGACTTCAACCTAAGTTTGCTACAGTAGTGTACTGTAGACTTCAACCTAAGTTTGCTACAGTAGTGTACTGTAGACTTCAACCTAAGTTTGCTACAGTGTACTGTAGACTTCAACCTAAGTTTGCTACAGTGTACTGTAGACTTCAACCTAAGTTTGCTACAGTAGTGTACTGTAGACTTCAACCTAAGTTTGCTACAGTAGTGTACTGTAGACTTCAACCTAAGTTTGCTACAGAGTACTGTAGACTTCAACCTAAGTTTGCTACAGTAGTGTACTGTAGACTTCAACCTAAGTTTGCTACAGTAGTGTACTGTAGACTTCAACCTAAGTTTGCTACAGAGTACTGTAGACTTCAACCTAAGTTTGCTACAGTAGTGTACTGTAGACTTCAACCTAAGTTTGCTACAGTAGTGTACTGTAGACTTCAACCTAAGTTTGCTACAGTAGTGTACTGTAGACTTCAACCTAAGTTTGCTACAGAGTACTGTAGACTTCAACCTAAGTTTGCTACAGTACTGTACTGTAGACTTCAACCTAAGTTTGCTACAGTAGTGTACTGTAGACTTCAACCTAAGTTTGCTACAGAGTACTGTATACTTTTGGCAAACTGCAGAAAACTTTTTTCCAAGCTGGTAAATGTCAGTTGGCATCTACAGGTACATGTACAATAAAATCCTAAAAAAAAAAAATCTGGTTTCGTAAAAGTTGACAGAAAACAGAGTAAAAAATAAATAACAACAATGATCATCGATATACAGTAATGTATTACAGTACTAAAGTATATAGCAGACGGTACAATTTGATACAGCACCTGGCCCTAGCAAAAAAACACTACTGTAAAGTGCCCTTGGCTGGTTAAGTAGGCCCACACTGTAAGCTTGTTATGAGGTGTACTACTAATATAACAAACAAATAAACAAATCACTCAAATCTTCAAACCCCTCAAATTTGTTACAAGGTCTACCTTCTCTTGTTTTGTTTTCGGGTCTCTACTTTAAAAATTATTCCTAAATAACAGCCATGGTTTTTTCGCACGTACCATTGATTAAAATCATAAGCATTAAACAAATCATATGATTGTATCTAGTTAACAAGGGCATAATCTTGATCAAATCACCAACAATTGACAAAACACATTCTTCTTGCATTAATTCCTGCTTGAATAACTTCAAAATCGTCACCGCAAAAATGAAACACAAACAAAAACTCAAAGCAAATATGAGTAAACAGATAAGAAACCAGTGAGTGAGTAAAAACCACATAGTTCTGTTGATTTCATATCTGCAAAATGAAAGTTTTTCAAATATGTGAAAGTAGTTGAACATTTAGGAGCACTGTAGAAAATGTATTAAACTCAGGATTTTGAATTTGGGGGGTTAGGATTAAAACTAAACAAAGTGCTGAAACTTTTTATTGACTAGTTTTTATTTAGTTATTTTATAATTGTTCTCCTACTTGGGAGAACTGTACAGTATTGTTGAATACTTTCGTATTAAAATTATTCTATGGACCTCACATGTTAGAACTTTACGTTGTAAAAATGTTATCAAAACTGATATGTCAGAATTGATACAATTTGTATGCTCACGGGTACAGTATGGTATAAGACTAGACGTGTACGCAAGTCATAAGATAATCCATGGTTTAAATTAACATGGTTTCCTTTATAAAATTAGCTAGGGGCGGCTATTTTCGAATTTACAGTCTGTTCTTTTGTAGCCATTTCTTGAAATAAGGCCATCTTGTAATTATTGTCAGAACTTGATTTCCAATTCCTGAGTTAAATTCTTTCCCGAAAGTCACTCTGGTGGTGTACAGTAAGTTGCATACGCAAAAGCTTACACCAGCCTTATGCACAAACATATCAAAAGATATTTTTAAAAAGTTACCAAATTTAGCGTTCAAACTTGCTTGTCAAGCCAATCAGTAATGGATGATCATTCTACTGTACCCTTATTCAAGAGCTATCAACATTCTTCATCATGAGTTCAAGGAAAGCTATTTCATTAAAACCAAAGATGCAAAAAATCTCACTAATTAACCAAAGGATTAGAGATGGACGAACAAACTGTCATTACTGACAGACAAAATCAAATAATCTCCCCCATTTACAAATCAAACCTCTATTTCATTTATTTTGAGCTTTAAAAAATATAGATTTGTGAGGAAATTGATATTTCACATTCAATAAACCAAAGTGTCAAAGTTTATTTTTGTCTACCACTTCAAAAATCCTTTGTACACTTTCTATAGAAAATTCGGCTTAAGTATAATGTTAGAGTCACGTTCATTATTCATTGACGTCCAGCTACTCGAAATGTACTTAAACAGGATAATAAAAAAAAGACAAAAGACTGAAAAAATACCTATGATAGTATCATAATCCTGCGACACCTTGACCTGAAAAACTCATGTTTCACACTTATTTTCATTCATTATTCTTGCTTATTAATTGTTGGATTATGTATTTAAACTTTCAATGACTATAACTTATATTTTGTGGTTTAATTTTGTCAGTAATGTTTGACGTCATTAATATTGTTTTATTAAAGCACATCTAAACAGTAAATTGAGAACTGTAACGGTATTCAGTTTACTCAAACTAAACTGAAAACTTGTTTCAATGGATTTCGACTCTGTAACCTTATGTAATTCTGTATATCTTGCTTTTGTATTTTACCCTTGGTGTCAAACTGTTTGTATTTTACCCAATTTATCATATTTGTAATGTTTTATATACGCGAGAAGCAAGATAATTTTCGAGCCAGAGGAACTTTATATAATGAAGGAATTATATTTCATGTAATGTTGTTACTATAGTTTGTAACACAATGGTGGTACAGTATTTACCATTTGAATCGTTGAAAACAATTACACACTAATTCTGTATGGGCGTATTTGGTTTATAATTGTTAATTATGCCAACAATGGTGGGTGTGGGCAGGTGTCGCTGCCATCAGGTAACCACCTTCCCTAACCACCAAGGACTGACACTATCTACAGTATGCAAAATATTTTAATGTTTATCACATTGTTAATTCTCACAGTTAATCATAGGGTTTAACTATGCAGTAGATATGAGTAGAATAATGATGAAATATGAATAAAATCATAAAAACAATCTTCGATTGTACATGTGGTACATAAAATAGGCTAATTCACCTCTTGAGACCCACAACTTATGCCACATACAGTAGCCAGAATGGTATGAAAGTCCTTGAAGTACATGGTACATACAATACCATGACAAATAAAATCGCTAATTTTTTTTTTCTTTCAAAACTTTCATTTTTAATTATGAATTCTTACAGAAAATTTAAGGTAAACATGTTTAAAATATAGCCCTGCACAGGCATTAGAATCTCCATAGAGTGTCTCCATATATGGCCCACTTCATTCATTTATTCAAGGACCACAGTAATTTAATTTCAGGCAGCCTTCCAAATGCATTTACTTAGAACTCTATACAGTATTTCATGTATTTATATTTTGAATTGAGAAATATGTTATGTTGTTAAAAGAAATACTTGCTTGTAATTACAAATAGTAATCCGAATATGTTCTAATTTTGATGTAGCCCCCCCAAAAAACACATGTTAATCTTGTTGGTTTAGGTTCTATAGTAAACATCCTTGTCTTTTAAATGTCTGTGAGACATAAATTAAATAATGTCTCTCCTACAGTAGTAAACTTACTTTGGTTGATTAATTATACTAATCATACATAAATTTACTATATTATTAATACTAAATAGATGTTTTTTTTTTGCTCAAATTTGACAGATAGGTTTTGTTAAAAACTAATGTTGTACAAATTCACAGTGACAATACAATGTCACTAAAAACATGAAGCTGAATCCTACCTCTTTTGACTTCAATTCGCTCAATCTTCTCACCTCATTCAGGGCAACAAATTTACGCATAAGATCCCAAGATACGTCTTGCATCGTGATACAGTTCAAAGTTCAAATTTCAAAAGAAAATACTAAAAAAGGTATATGCCTACCCATTGGGTTACTACTGCAGCAAAAAACAGGTTTAGCTGTTAGAATAACTATAGAATAAGTATAATGATAGTTGCATTAACTGACTTCTTTGGGTTATGGTACAATGAACAAGTTTCCATGCATTGTGGATTGTAAAGTCTTTTATCTCAACAAAAGGTAGACTCTTCCATTATATTTAAAGGGGTTTAAAAATACAAAGTATCAGTCAATATTGACAGAAATAGGATACCTATCTTGTTTGTAATACAAACAATTTATTATATACAAATATATATTTAATGATTGAATTTTTAGATAACAGGGCACATTACATAATTGTTTGTAAATTTCTAAACAATTTTGTGTCATGGTACTTTCCTTGGATGTATCTCATACACTACAACAGACCCGTGCATTTATTCATTTAATATACTGTGTATATAGCTTGGGTTTTGTGCCATGGTAACCTTTACAGAATATTAACAAAAACTTAAACTAGAGAAGATTACGATCACAACTATATACATAATACACTATTGTAAAATAAAAGTATGTTTTCCATTAATAAATGATTTTTACGGTAATGCATTTGCTAAACTCCTATCTGTCCTAGATTTAATTCAGTCACAGGTACACGTCAGTACAGTCATTTTTAAAAAGTGATGAAAAAGAGGGTTAAATGGAAATATACTTAAAGACCCCTTCCCTGCAATTTTGGACGTTTTTTGGAAAATAATACATATATATCACTTTAAAAACATTAAACCATGTCATTCCTTGTCTTAAATGTACGTTTTATGGTAAATTATGATAAAAAGTGAGAAACAATGCACTACCTAAGTAGCTCGCGGCGATCGACCTCTCGTGGACGGTCTTAGGCCTAGCCTAGCTAGGCTTAGTTTTGTAGGCCTAGCTGGTAAACATCGATAACGTACGAACATCGTACGCTAGCTATATACCTAGCCTGACGTTGTATAGTTGCTGCATTACGGTAATTGTCTTTCTATTTTTGCCAGACTCCAGATACAAATTGGGGAAAACCCGGTATTTTCGCTGAAAAGTTAGGAGTCTTCCATTTTTTTTGGCTTCACGATCGATCGAAAAGTGGGCGAATTACAGGTGAAAAACAAAAATATCAATCCGGGCGCAATGCATTTTGGGATTTATAGCGGGCCGCTATAATTATTAGAATCGATTTATTTTTCACATTTTTAACCGTTTAAAGACGAAAAAAGTTATTGCAATAGTATTATTAGTATTATTAGTATTAATAGTATAGTATTATTTTTACATTAAATATAGTTTGTGATCTTAAATTAGATCTAAAAAACGTAGGCAATGGGGCTTTAAAGTAAAGACAGCATGCAAATCTATGAAACACAAAACATCTGAAGTTTTACATTCCGTAAGGAAAATTTGTTTTTAGAAACATTTTTCCCTAAACTTGAACAAAAAAAAAACAGCTGATTAAAAATATTGTGTAGATAGGGTTAAGTGTGACTTGATTGACTAGCCTCACCCTGAACTATAATTGTTAAACAGCTAAGCAAGTCAAAAGTAAACATGACTTAATTAAGTTAAGGGTAATGTTTAACAATCATGCCGAGATAATGTTGAAAAAAAAAAATAAAAATTGTTAGAGAATCATAAGTAGATTTATTAAATCAAAATAAATGTGACAAACCCATTTGCAACTGTACTCAAACAAGGTTTTGCACACTATTTAGCTGATGATGAATCTATTCAAATTGACATGCTTACTGCATAATAATCTTAGTTTTAATATTAAAATCTTCTTTACATAACCTTCCTCGACCTCCTCCTTCTCCTCCTCCTATCTTTCACTATTATTAATAATATATCAAAAATAAAAAACCAATTCCTCATCCTATGGGTTGTGGCGGAGATCTGAACCTGTGAGTTCTCTCTGTGGATGGCACCAGTGACATCATAATGACCATTAGAATTTTATTTTGGCTGCAATGCTTTCTTTATTTACAATCAAACTGTAAAATCTGGTTTCAAAGAATATTCAAAGTTTTTTTATGGAAATCGTTGTTAATTGCATAAAGTGTGTATTGTGGTAACACAGAAACAAGATTTATTGGAATATCTTGAATAGAAATAATATTGTACTGGTGGTTCCAAAGCAAGTAGTCAGAAACAACTACAGTTGTGTAGTAAGTACTGTATGAACTGATTTAATCATTAAAATACAATTAAAAAACTCAAAGGTGTTTTGTAGTGGTTAAATCTGATACAACACTGTTGTATTTGAAACAGTAATATTATAATAGAAAACAATGCCATTGTGGCTTTTAAAGTTTGCGTCATTCACAAAAGAATGGCAATGACAGTTTAGAGAAAAAATGAACGCTATCATTAAAGTCAACAAATTATAAGAAAACGTCGTAACTGATTTATTTAATTTTCCTTGGAATATTGTTGATGTTAAATGTAAACCATCATAAAAAAATACTTGGAACAAATGAAAAACCAGAGAAAAATTATACTAATGCTATATGGATGGGTTAAACATTAAGGTATTATAGATTAGTGAAAGGCATTGTAAACATTCATTAATAAAATTACAATATTCAACATTTTGTACAACACATTTCTATTAAAAAATCGCTGAAACCTGACATAGCACTATAAGGAGGATATTAAAGAAGAACTGAATAAAGTTCATGAATCATAGTTTAATGCATTACTTTAATCTGTAATACATACTTTTTCCTTTTTTTACTCATTTTATTATTAAACTTAAATACCTCAATAAGATCAATACCTGGCTTAATCCAGTTCACACAGAAAACTATTATATACTCTGGACCATAAGCTTAATGTCTAATCAGAAGAGGCTTTACCAAGGACACAAGTGTTAAGTTAGAGGATTAGCCAAGTCCCTCTCTTTTAAGTTAATAATCTACAAATGACGTGCATACCTTTCTTATTTAATGCCATAGTATTATTTTGAATGATAGATCAATGGTAAATAATATTGATCATTACTTCTTTTAGATGGTAATTCACGCCTTACCTTACTTTCAACCCATCATCGATTAACTTCAATAACATTGAAAAAAAGTCCTATATGGTGGGTGTTGTCCTAAGTTTTTTTTTCCTTAATTAAAGGTTATATGAAAAAAAATAGTTTTTTTGTTGTTGAATATATCAATTTAATATCACATATTAATAGTTGTTTACTTTGACTATAAATTGGATTGAATTGAAGACAAAATTATTTATCTGAAAAAAAATTAATTTAAAGAAAAAAACAGTCTACCGTACCAAAAGGATAGTCAGACAACAGGAGGTTCCTAGTTAAATCACCATTTATTTTGTCTTTTTAAAGTGAATCATCGTTATTATAGTTCGTTTAAAGTAAATAACTTCTAAATGCCTATTAAAAAATTGATTTTATTCATCTTTATTTTTTCGTGTTTTGGGGGGACAACACATGTTAAGCAATCTCAACAACACATGTAAATGCTATGGTATTTCATTATAGTACCGTATTTATAGATTTACTATAAAAGTAGCAATGATTAAACAAGAAATATGTCTGAAAAATATGTTGCTTAACTTTAATTATCAATCCTATAAAAAATGTATGATTACTTACAATATAACATACATTAAAAAAAACAATTTACTTCATATTATTGTACTGTATAAACTGTACTTCATTTTTTTCTTTGATTTCTTAACTACAGTATCTAAGCTTTCAACTTTTTTTAAAATTCCAATTTCTAAAATAGGGTCATTGAACTGACATGAATGTACAGTAGATTATTTGCACAGTATTCTCAAGGGTTTAATATTCTATTGTAGATGATACAATACAATGGTGAGCTACATCACATACCTTCAGTACAGACTGCTAAAATAAACTGAAACAGAGGGCAGTAATAATAATCATTTATTTGGAAGCTACACTTTTGAAACAGTGGCACACTTCTTGAATGAAGGTGCATCCAGAGTAAGTAAAATAAAAGTTAGAGAAAAAAAAAAAATTTAACAATGGAAAACTTAAACTAAATTATAAAGGCCTACAAGTATTATAAATAACATTCTAAAAATACAATTCAAATCTTTTGGACAAAAGTCTATAAAAAAAATGTAATAACAAGAAAAGAATGTATTGAACACTATATATACTTCGCTACAATAAAATATTAATACTACATTTTAAGTAAAATTATCCTTGACAGAAATATACACCAAATGAAATGAATATTTATGGGTTATATAGACATAATGTTATAAATCTGTCATAGTATGTTAGACAAGGATCCTATGGTTCTAACTAACAAGGCTTCTATGATTTTACAGGAGAGGTCAATGACCGCTACTCTTAATATTAATGTACATCTTGCACTGAATATTAGTGTATGATTAATTCAAGTTTAACATTTTTAATGATTTATATTGTTGTATGAAATTTTAGACTGTGACGGATGATAAGAAACAAAGAAATTAGACAGAAAGCAGTCTTCAAAATCGATACTCAAGGTCAACAAAATGTATTCATCCTACAAACAAGAGGAGCATTGCGTGTACTTTACACGGGACTTCACAAAATATAAATTATGATAAAAATGATGTTAAAAAAAGAGAAGATGGTGGTGCTCTCAAACGTCCGAACTATGTGCCTATCTTGCACTGCACGATGCATTGGGTAGCTTTCATCCTCCAAAATGCAATCAAAAAATTGCTGCAAGTAGATTGATTCCACCGCAATTTGGTACACGCCCAACATCCTCTCTACCTTCCTAACCACCCTATCAGTTACTTTGTCAATGTAGCATCCACACCCTGTGATACACTACGACCTAACCTCATCTGTGTCTGTATTGTATTGTTTTAATTTTTTTTTAAAGAAGCTTTTGACACAAGTCAACTTTATGAATGCTTGCTGAACTCGTTTACTGAGAATAGTCGAAAGGCATAGCAAAGGGGTTGAATGGGATCAAAGAAAAGAGAAAATAGGGGGAGTTTATATTGTTGACTCTGGAAAAATCCCCTCTAGGTGTTTGAGATTGTTCAATAATTACAATGCTTGACTTGTGAGTCAAAGTCACATTTTCCGACTTTGATATTTGAGCATTGAATAAAATTCACACAGATTCAGTCCATGCACAGAAATTATGTTTTTGTTGTAATTTTATTACCTAACTTACATTTTCCGCTAGGAACGAATCAAATACTTTCAATATCATTATTATTTCGTCAATAGAATAGTGCTACAATTTTCATGTAGGATTATGTGTCTATTAAGTTGTTTGATTTCCATAAGCAATGTAAATTGATGTACTGACAACATGTCTAAATGATGTGCTACATGTTGACCTAGCATGGGATATAATAGATGAGTATAAACTATACAGTAAAGTGAAACGATGTTACATTATTACACATTTTGATTTGGCGGAGGCCTATCAAGAAAAATTGACTGAGCTAAATGTCACATACATAGAAAAATTATTTGGAATGTAACCTTTCTGTTTAAAGGTTCAAAACGGTGAAATATTATGTAATAATCCAAACCTCTGTTACATGTTATTATTGTTTATACATAACCACTGGGCCATCCTAATCAGCTTTCTCTATCCTAACAATGGATTCAAATCCAGTGAAATTCCAAAAGAAATTTGAAACCCCAAAAAACAAGTATACCCCCTGGCAAGTGACTCAATTCTATGGATTTAAAAAGAAGTTAAGAATACCTAGGATAATATCTATTGTTATAATACACCCCGACTTTTATTTCAATAGGTTATGGAAAAGGACTATAATTTTCAAAGTAGGATTACCCTTGATGTTGGAATAGAGAACATTCACGGGGCTTAGGTTTTCTCTTTACATATCTTTTGGTTCATTTAATTAATCATTTGATTGTTTTAGCTGTCAAACCAGAAAAAAAGCCTTTGTTTTCATTATTTTAAACCAAATATTTTGTGTTCTCATCGCATTTTATATACATGGTTATGTCAGCGTAATGTTCTAACAATTTTTCCTTCACCAAACTAGAGTACTTGGAAATTGATTTTTTTCCAAAATCATTATAAAAATTGTCAATATTACTGTATACACGAAAGATTCCTTGTATTAAAGAGAATGACGCCTGAAAATGTAAAAAAAGTCCTACCTACGTCATCTACTAATTGCCTGCACCTACAATGTTATAGTAATGTTCCCACTAGGATATACACCCTACTTAATAAGAACACAAATTATTCAGAACTGATATCAAATGTTGCCAAGTTTGACATTCTCATTTTAATTTCCATAAATTTGTCAACACAGTTATTGAAAATAGGTCAACCTTATCAACACTTCTGGGATGATGTACAGTAATGTAAATTAAACAAAAAACTTAATTGGAAAGCAGAAATTCTGTGACAGATAGCACAGTTGTCAAAGGGTGAAAACTGATATTCAAACACCTTTTTCATTTGGATATACCAAGAGAAATTATTAATGACGTGAAAAAATTAACGAGACCTTTGGGTGTAATAAAATATTTTACCCTAACACCTAGTTCAAGTTGCTTTATAGGCACACTGTGTGATCTTTACATAGTCAGCAGGATTATCGTCATCATTGATGAATTCTTATATCATTAGCAGCAAAACATAATACTTTCTTATTTTGCTGCCAAGTCTTTCTGTGAGCATACTAAAAATAATTCTTTTTCATCTTTCCTAGGCATTTCTGTCTGCCTTTGATTGGTTCCCACTAGAGAACGTAGATGCAACACAAGTGAGTTGACCAATGACAATTACGATAGTTAGAATAATCCATCGCATGTGATTGGTTAAATCACTTATGTTGAGCTTACGTCCTTGCATTGCGTCTAGTGGGAACCAAGCTTTAGTGTTGATCTAGGATTTAACAAGGGAAGGGCATTTCACAAAAGTGGTAATCAAGGTGTGTAACGCTGAGAGGAGGTGGGTTTGTGAGCGGGTGTCTCTTTCCTCCCAAACGTTAGATAATTTAATTTATAAATCAAATACTTTCGATATACAGTCAGTTTAGTCACTCTCCTATATTTCCTAAATGGTCCAACATTTCTTTTTTAACTAAAATGCATTCTGAAAGTTAAACTTTCTGGAAAACCAAAAAGTTTGGCGGTTTGGGTTGACTTTTTACAGTACTGAGAAAGTATAACCATTTTTTGGCCATTATTCTTTTCTTTTGTAAAAAATAATATGACCAATGACACGGATTATAGTCAATTCTGTAGTAAATTGTCTAATCATGGTAGTAGGATAAACAGAACCATTTAAAGTGAAATCCTTTTATTGTAGTATTCTGTTTTTTCATCATAGCACAGCGGGGTGATGGGAAAGTTCCATAAAAACCTTACAAAAACATTTATAAATAGGAAAACGGATTCAATAGATAGCAAAGTCTACATAATACATTTAATTTGATAAAAAACACCTTTGCTATTCTACAAACGCCATTAGTCAATTTTTCTACAAAGTTTCTTGTCATGAATTTGTTAGACAGGTACTTAGCCCACCAGGTGTTCTTTACACCTGAGTACACAGATACAAATTGATCTTAAGTTCTGACATGGTTCAATGATTTTTTAAGTAACAATAATCAATCACAGCTTCTACTACTATTCTTGAATAATATATTGAATCAAAAGATTCAATACTATATAATAGTCAATTTCTCCATGGTCAATCATAGAATGGTAACTCCCTTGACAAATAGTTTTAAACTAATTAATGGTTGATGAGTGTGAAATGTCATTCATAAGCATTGCAAACAATTAGTAAATCGAAACTTAACTACTGTACAAAAATGCTTATTTATGTTGTAAATAACAAGTACAAAATGTTTATTTTTAAAAACATTTCTATTTGAAAGTCTTTTTCCAATATTTCCAATTTGGCAGTTAATTTTCAAATTAAATATTATTCAAATTGTTGGTTCTTGCAGAATTGAAACTGTTTTTGAAAAACAGCTTTCAACCCAGTTATGTTCTACTTTTGACCAATTTGAAGACTGACACATAGGCCTATAACAAATGTAAAAATACCAAAATTTACAGTAAAACTAATTAATGTTAAAACACAATTTATTTATGTTCTGTAACTATTGTACATTGAATTGAATAAAAAAATGAATTACTATATGACCAAGTAATAGGGGTCTAATTTGGAGCGATAGATTTACCAAAGTTGTATGTTTAAATTTAGCCTACAGTAAATTAGGGGGTGAGATTACACTTATCATCATATTATGACGGTAATAATATTGGAGAATAAGACTAAGCTTATTGTATTAAATCGTAATTTTGAAAATTACAATTATTAATAATAAAATTTCAGCAACTTTACAAATCACCACAATTTGTTTAACCAACAGTAAAATTTAAATTAATATTGTATATCCATGAAATGTCTATTTACGAAAATATCTACATGTTTTACTTATTATGAATTGTTAGAATTTCTTGATACAGTATCTTCAATGAAAAATTTAATACAGTACTGCAATGCATTATGCACTATTATATGGCCCTGTTTCTGCTGTATATTTTTATAATGTAATAATATACTGTATATATATAATTCTGCTGAAGCTAGTTTGTTGGAGAACTGTTAAAAAGTTTACTTTTAATACCCAAAAGTGACCCTTCTACTACACAATTTAGAGGCATTTGACTGTGTAGGCTTAAATTTAACTAAAAATGAACTGTATTCTGTAATCTACTGATTACATATCAAAAGTGAAATGGAGATTCAATTGCCATTATTTATAACATACAATAATCATAATAACTTTATGACGTTAACTTTGTGATGTAGAACTTCCAAGCGTTTTAAATCTGGCTAAACAAAACAGGTCCCTGGATAGCATTTTTAGTAGGCAAGATAATAATACCATGCTCAGTAGGGGATGTCTAAATGTGTATGATAAACTTACCGCTTTCGGGGTCAACAAATGTCTCTGACTAAAACCGCCAGTATCATCCTCATCTTCAGCCTCTTCCAAGATGCTGTTTGACTCAGAATTAGAACGCATATATTTAATCCTCATTGACATTGTATTCCTAGTTAGAGGGTAAGGAAGACTAGAACTTCTCTCTTGCAGTTTAGGCCTAGCTCTACTCCTCCTCGTTCCACTCAGGGAACGTCGCAATCTACCATCCACAACTGAACCCATAAGTTTTGAGGCAACATCAACGATAATTCCCGCGTCAAATGCTTGATAATTAAAGGCTTGCATGTGGTACATCATTTGAACCTGGAGACATCACAACACTCGTCCTCTAAGCAAGCGTTCCTTCAATTGCTACTAATGAATACATAGCAGGGAGCCCTGTAGTTCACTGCTGCTTTAGATAACAAATTTTTTCCAGGGTTTGAGGTGTGTTTGTGACCTACTCTTCTCAATAATCTATCCTGTCAGTGGACAAGTACACTTAATTCTTACTGCTGTACTTTGTCTGTTGTGCAATTTAGTGCAAATCTCAATCTCTCTAATAAAGTTATTAAAAGATTAAAATGCACTATAGAGGACTATTCAAGTTAAAGGGGTGTAAACAAATAACAAAACTTTTATTCTTGACTGACTTTGCACAAATTACACAACAAAAGATATTCTAAAACTGAATTTCAGTGCGCTGTCAATTTTTATTGAAGCGTAATCATTTATTAAAATCATTCAAGCAAATCATAATTACTAAACTTAATATGAATATTTATTAACTTAATAATATTTTTGATCTGTAAAATAGTTTACAAAATAAATAAATCAAGATATTTTTATGATACAGTTAATTGCTGATTGCATGATTATTTTTTTATTTCATCAAAGCAAATCATAACTAATTATAAAAGACAATTTATTAAAATATGAATATTTAATACCTTACCTATCTTTATAAAGAAATAATAAAAAAAAATAAAAGCAAAATGAAAGATAATTCCTAAAAAGGTGTGTTCCAAATGATGGAAAAAATATGCGGATTTGGAATATTTGTTAATTTTAAATAGACTATATGATATGAACCATCAACATTTGGAATCATTTGTGCATTTAACACAACAATATACAATTGTTGAAAATTATAAAAGTCTGAAGCCTAGTATAATTATAATTGTTTTCTTTAGAATAAAATCCAATTAAAAATTGAAAGTTTTTAAGCATTTTATTAATTCTTCTTATCAATAAAGTACTATATTATTTCTTCAAGGTAACAATTCTAATATAATACGGTATACAGACATATGAAACATGTTCTAATCTATACTAGAGAATTTTATTTATTTTACACCTTAAATGGGTCAAAGACCTATAAAGTGTGGAGTGAATAAACAAAGTAAACAGTCTTATTTATTTTATATAAATAACTGTATTGATCCAAAATCATAAGACTCAAGTAAGATACGCTACCAGGTTTATTATCCTTTTATAACATGGTGTCCGGATAACTTGATTTGTATAGTGACCAAACCAAGTTATAAAGTATTATATATGGTGAATGGGTCCAGGAATGTTGGCACTGCACCAATATACACACACAAAAAGTTAATATATTATGAGTAGCTTTAAAACAAATTTTTGTGGTGATCAAAGATGAGTTTCATAAATTCTAAGTAAAGGATTTAGATCCAAGTTTAAGGAAACTGCTATAGTGTGCCAAGGTGAACTTTAATGATGGTTTCAATTGAATTCTAATGTTTCCATGAACATTTCAGAAATACAATTTTATAATGTAGTATGATTTATGGTAATGATGAAACAAAATTGTTCTACTCTAAATATTTCTGCTACTAAATTGATTGATTAATAGGAAGGAGGCATAAGAAGATGGCAACTGTCACACCAAGCTGAGAAATGAAACACTGATGTTTCTAAATAGTGCTCCAACCTCTTAACAAAACAAAAGATCTTGACAACATTGTTCTTTTTATGTCATGATTATCTTGGTTATAATTGGTCATCCTCTCATCCAAAAAAAATATTAAGGTTTTTTGTTTATATTTTCAAAAGATAGAACCTATTATAAAATTATTATTAATATGCTTCATGATAATTATTAGATTCCCATCAAATCAACATTGTGGTTCGTTCACAATTCGTAAAACAACATGAAAAATATTTCAACAAAAATAACGAAAAAAGTTATTAAAGTACTGAAAGTTTTTTACCTCCATTCATTATTTTAGATTGCGACAGCTAAAAGTTGCCTCAAGGTTAAATGATATTAGAGGATGTTAATTGAATCGGCGTTTTACCAGTGAAATTTGTCCCTTTTCAATAGACTTTCTATAAGTATCTAGTTGTTTTTATGAAGCATCATTTTAAAAATCAAAACTAGACTACTAAGAATGGAGAGTTAATTCATTAGCACTCTAAAAAGTGTCAGTCCTTTGTAAAATGTAATGTACATGTGTTATGTATGACCATTGAACCTTATGACAGTCAATCTATCACCAAAACCATATGCATTTGATGAATTAATATGTAGCCTTCATGACTTTGCAGTTAATAATATTGCGAATTAATTAAATGTAAAACTGATGACATTATTATATGGCACATCTTATAATTGATTTCACTTATTCAGGGTTTTAGGTACCCTCCTCGGCGACAGATCTTTAGCTACTAAACTTTGGGTTAACAAAAAAAATTCAATATTAAAATAAAAATATATAATTTAAATCATAAAGTTCAAAATTAACATCTAATAACAGATAGTCATTCAAAAACCTGTTCATACCAGTGCAATTAGTACTTCTTTTAACTTAAGCAGCCGCACCTTATAATCAAATGAGAAAGGTCTTTATTTTTGGTCATAATTAATAATAATAATTTACTGTACCTTTCAGAATCAGCTACCAAAAATCAATGAATAAACAAAATGGTAATGTATTACAGAAAACGATTCATAAATTGCAGTGCCTGAAAAATTGTGACACATAGCATTGAGAATGCAGTGAATATAATAACGATAAAATATAATGGTCAGCTCAGCAGGTCCAAAATAAAATTCATTCATATTTTTTTTAATAATTTTCTCTCCATTTAAACTTTCAATCACTTCCATCTTCATCAATTCCAGACTGTTAACTGTTCGCAGCCCTGACCAGCTAAATATTGGTCATGCCCTTGACTAGAAAAGTTTGAAATTTGCTTTAAAACAGGGAATGACACTGTAGTATTCTATCAATTAAAGAAGTCACACTTTTAACTGTGGACTGGTTCTACCAATCATCACCTCACTTTCACCACCTTGGGTCACTTACAAATGACCATGAATAAATAATTGATTGTAAATAACATACAATGTTAAGTAATGAATACAATGTTAAGTAAATAACATTATTTTGTTCATCTGAGGTGAAACTGCCACCTTGACCATTGGTAGAACTGTTTACCTCCTCAATTTAAAACAACAGAGTAGTTTATCTTTGGGTTTAATGACAGATACATATATAAACAATTTCTATTTCCCCTAATATCAAACAATTACAAGGTACCTTACTGATATTCATTTTTCAAAAAGACAACTTTGAAATGATGATGAGTGCAGAAGCAGCCTATTGGATCAACTATACTACTGAATAAGAAGACTACTCTACTCATAACAAATTGATGGTAAACTAATAAAGTACAAAAAAAAAGTGATGTGCCATGGCATATGGACACGATGATGTCCCACCATTACCATATTTGGGAACATCACACTTTTTTTTGTCAATCTAATGTAGACACTATTATCATACCTTGTGAAAGGTAAATTTATTTTTAATTTAATTTTTTTATTAAGAATTTTAAATAGTTGAGCAAGTATATTTATTTTTATATAAACGATATTTATTAACGAAATGAATTTTAGTGCTAGCTAGAAAATCCATGTTAAAAGGAAAGTCAATAAGAATGTGTAATATAATACAGATTTCTTTTACCATTCTAACAAAATGATATGCCTTGATGGAGAAAAAAATATTGTAAACAATGAAAGCAACAAACAAACACACATTTTTGTCGCCAGATTTGGAATTGTATACTAACGCTTTTTATTACTTCTTACCGCATTGAACAGGATTAAACAAAAAAAAAACCAAAAAACAATAGCAAAAGAAAAACAAGCTTAAATTATGATGGAATCTACTCAACTATAATCACCTATTATATAACAATATTCATTTCTCATGAGACAAAAACAAGTGCTCTGGAAACTGTAGCAGCGCTCTCTTAACACGTGCACGAATCAAGAACGGAAATCATAAACAAGGCAGCAAAACAATGAGTCTACGTGCACATTTGTCTTGTCCTAATAACCGTGAAGCATGCCTTTATCGGCAATGAAACAGTCAGGTATGCTTGCTCATTTACACGACCAATGTTACGCATGACACGATTTATTAGTGTGTACAGTTTCTACTTCATTAGGAAATGGTAAATGATCAAAGGAGTAAGTTTTCTTAATGCATATTTTTTAATTTAATATTTCAAGATATGTCCACACCTCCCATGAATAGTAAAATTGAAACCATTTGCAAAACAACTGTACTGAGCTATAAACAAACCTATATATGCCTACAGTGCAAAACAACCAGAAATAGAACTTGTTAATGAATTAATTAACTTTGATGTAATTAACAATCTGGTTTCTCAAATCTGTTGTTGTTATGTCTTTCGTATGCTAAAAAAAAAAATTTTATTATTCATTTTTACATTTCTTAATTTTCTGTGTATAGAGAATTCTGTTTTTATTAGAATTATGTTAGTAGGTATATTACAACATGGAAGTTTGACGTGCATGTATAACAACAAACATGTATATATATCTCAGATTAATCTGTTAAGAAAGAAACAATGTAATCAATTAGATCAATAAACTTTTTATAACTCTTTTCCATTTTAATCGTCTTGATCTGCACCTTAATCCTAATCACATTTCAACAACTCACTGTTCTAAAATAATCTTAAACTTGACCTTAATGCTTTTTTAAACAATTTTTGCAAAAGCACTGTGTTGAATTGACTGAAGGCAAAAAAACCCATTATGAATAATAGGATTAGTGTGTCTGGTGATAAAACAGAAATGTTTTACTATCGAAAGAACTAGATTTTAGATAGAAATGAGTGGTACTGCACAGCTCCTTTCCCAATATAAAAATATATTACAATATTTAAATTTAATTAATAAACATATTTTTTCTAAACAATAAAATGTTTAATAATAATATGATTGATATGATTGAAATTATTAAATAGTTTATCCATCCCGTAATTGGCGAGTTACTCGCTGTTGGATGAGTATGAATAAAAAAAAAAAAAAAAAAAAAAAAAAAGTGAAATTGTAAAATATTATTAATATGTGAGTATTTAAAAAAGTATATCCTCTCTAAATTTATTGGTTTTTATTTTGCTAATACAAAATTAACTAGCTCCCTCACAAATTTTTCCCTCACATGATACAAACTTCACCACAATATGCGAATCAAATGCATCGGGTATAAAAATGCATCGTACGTAAAACTATTGGCGGCATATGTCATGCCCCCACCCCTACAACATTACTCACTCCTTGGGCATATGTCATGCCCCCACCCCTACAACATTACTCACTCCTTGGGCATATGTCATGCCCCCACCCCTACAACATTACTCACTCCTTGGGCATATGTCATGCCCCCACCCCTACAACATTACTCACTCCTTGGGCATATGTCATGCCCCCACCCCTACAACATTACTCACTCCTTGGGCATATGTCATGCCCCCACCCCTACAACATTACTCACTCTTTGGGCATATGTCATGCCCCCACCCCTACAACATTACTCACTCCTTGGGCATATGTCATGCCCCCACCCCTACAACATTACTCACTCCTTGGGCATATGTCATGCCCCCACCCCTACAACATTACTCACTCCTTGGGCATATGTCATTCCCCCACCCCTACAACATTACTCACTCCTTGGGCATATGTCATGCCCCCACCCCTACAACATTACTCACTCCTTGTTTGTAGGGTCATTCATATATTTAGTACTAGAAATTGTTTTAAACTAACTATATCGTATAGTGTAAGAATAAAAACCTAAAACAACATTCCTACTTAAATATATTATGGAAACATAAACAAACTGTTTAGATTTATTGTTAGTAAGTTCATTATCCTACTACAACTGTTTATGTATCTCAACATGCAACTTTCTCTACCTTGAATCTTGACCTATTAATTAATGTGTGGTAAACAATGTCCAATGTTAAGTAATGGTCACACTTCTTACATGTGCCAGGGAAGGTACCTTGACACACACTATAGTGATATGTTTATACCACCTGCAGTTAAAACTACATTTAGGATCAAGGTTAGCAAATGTGGTGTTGACATACAAAATACAATTACCAAAATTTGAACAAAATTATAAATTAATATAGAATAAAAATATAGTTTATGAGTTGAATGAGGATAGAACATTTTCATAAGTTGACTGTCACGGCTGTCATTGAATGAATTCTCCCTCTTAAACAAATATGTACAAAACATTAAATCTTTTTGTTTATAACATTATTTTTAACACCTATTATTTATTCCAGAGTAAACTATATTCAATTAATACAATGCTTTCATTTTTTTTTTCCATGAATCAATGTCAAATCGAAGGACATTGAAATGGGAGGCAATATTATGTATGGCACATGATACAAAATTAAACCAATCAAATGGCAAGGATACACTTAATCTACAGTACCATAAAATAAATACTGCATTTTTGCATTATTAACTCTATTAGAAATGATAAACTTTTAAAAATATAAAAAAATAGTTGAGGTATAGAAATAGACCATGAATGGAGGCATCTGAGACAGTTTAATGGAAGCAAACATTTTAAAAGGTATCTTTTGCTAAAAGTAAACAAAGTCTGGACTTAACAGTAAGTTCAAGTGCAAGTCATAGAGAAATGAATTAGAATGCAACAATAAGATCACTGTGCTCTAAAACCTGACTGAAGCTTATGTGGATTTGTACTCAGACCAACTTACAAATTCAACCAGAAGAATTCAACCTTGTGTTATTTTATTTTTATACATCTTTATCATTAGATCTAACACATATTTTTACCACAGGTCATTGAGGTTTAAATACTATAAAATAAGCTTTATTTATTTATTTCAACAATAGATTATAGCAGATGCAGAATCAAAATGGAAGGGGGCACATATTTTCCATAATTATGCTCTCCCTGGAAATCTTCCACTCCTCTCTGGAATTTCAACATTACATTATAGTTATACACAGTTTATTCAATTCTGAGTTGTTAAATGTTCCTTAGGCCAATACACAGACGAGCGGTAATGGTAAACGATAACACAAAACAAAATATAGAATCTATATAAAATGTTTTTTTGAAACAAACTTACAGCACGTTTCTCATAAGATTCCTCTGATGAAGACATGTGAAACATGTCGAAAATTCAAGGTACAGGTATGTTGAATTTTGTGCTATATAATATTTAATAAGTTCGTTTAAAAAACATTACATATTTTTACCAGCACGTATGAACTTTCATTCAAATAGAATCTATATGTTACTTTTTATGACCATTTACACAAAACATGAAGCAGACAGGCCTTCTATGTAGGACAAGGAACAAAGTTTGCTGCTTAACGTTACCACTATTAGGTAAATTGGCCTTATTTTATTTTATCCAATTTATTTATATTATTACTTATGGATTTCTTTATTACTAATACATACTAATATCACTTTTACTATTATTATTTATATCTCACAGATTTCCTCATCTTATCATTTCAAATTAATTTATACATACATAAATCAATTGTGTTGCGTAGCACTGTGTAAATGATATATAAATTACACTGTCAAATTATTGACAGTGCTCATATTCAGAACATGATTTCATAATCACGTCGAGCATAGCTCATTGGCGAAAGTTCTATATTTATTAGTTGTATGAAAAAAAGTCTCTTGCAGGATTCGAACCTGCGACCTCTCGCTTACAGGGTGAGTATCATACCACTAGACCACAGAGCCATAATGGTATTATCACATATTTTCACAATCAGTTAAAGTTTGTTATATTGATGCTTTCCGGTGGTTGTTGGGACAACCCAGTGAAGGCTTAACTAGTCAGAATGTAGTTCGAGCATTTTGTAGCTACTACATCAATTCACAAATCTATCTGTATCATCAATTCCTCTCAGGACAACTTGCTAATTCTAAACTAAAGAGGGCTCCTGAATATCAACTGGTCGAGCTGGTATAGTATTGATTGAAAGCCTATCAAGTATCAAGTATAAACAGTCATTCACAATTATAGAGGGTGCTATTTATATTATTGGCTAAATGACAATAACAACTAAAATGATTTTATTTTTCATTGTTTTAATTTGTTTTTTCTTTCTTTTTCCTTCAAATATGCTTGACTAACAACGTCATGCCACAGCATTTTTTGTAAATATTATCTTTTCTTTTTATTTACTGTATACTTGTTACCCATCTCCTTGAGATTGTGCCTCTGATATAAAAGATAGGCCTACAAAAAATTCAGTTTAGTTCAGACAAAAGTAGTTGTATTGTATTTAAAACTATTAGGTTCCATGTGATTTGTTTTTCTGTTCCTTTTTATTTATTGGTCGGCCCAGGTACCTTGTTATTTTTATCTATTGTTTGTTCATGTCTTGTATACTGTTATTTTGAGAAAATGTATAAGGAAGTTTTTAAATGAATATGTAAATGTAATGGCATATGATTGGACGATCAAGACAAATCCACATTATTAGTGTAACTATCAGACATGCGCATTTAGCAAAGAATTTCCAGAATAATCAAACATTACAAACGAATATGAACTGGTGAGAGAGGATGGTAATGGAAACATTAGGCTTTTGGTGATGTATAATTGACACAATCTAATGTAAGTTGTATTTATTATATTTGTTATATAGTATAGGAATACTAAATGTCTCTTTGTGTACAGTACAAACATATTTTTTTTACAGAAGTTGATTACAGTATTTGTCATTTACCATTACTTAAAGACACTTTTGTCTTGTTGAGTTTGTAAATATATACTTTAAAAACATTACGCTGAAAAGTTTATCTTTAATCTTCCCAATATCGCACCAAAAGTGGGTTCATCAAAGATAAGCAAAATGAAAACATCAATCCATGCATGGTGCATTTATAGCAAGCCGCTTAAATTATTAGAATCTACTTATTTTTCACATTTTTAACTGTTTAAAGACGAAAAAAATATAATAATATCATATCGGGGCCCATATAGTATTTAATTTGACATAAAATGCAGTTTGTGACCTTAAATTAAATGAAAAACCCATAGGAAACATGTTTTTAAATAAATCCAAAAGGCAAAAAGTACTATTCTATTTGAAATTATTTAGTGGATACAAAATATCCATATATTTGGAAGGTAAACTAATTTGCATATGAGAATAAGGTGTTTTTGTTATTAATGTAACCCTCTATAATGAATGTGACTTGGACCTTAGGTCATGTGAATATCAGAGACAAGACACAGAGAAAGGAACACAAGGAACATGGAGGAGATTTAGACTATAAAAGGGAGTAGAGAGAAATAAAATCTAGCTACCATAATAATTGTTATTCAGAGTAAATAACATCAATAATACCATATGTTATATCGTAAATGAAATTGATTAAATTCAAGAATTTGCTATCTAAACATTGATTCATACAAATAAATTGAATAGAAACATGTTACAAAGTGAGAGAAATATACAGGTATATGAAAATCAATTATATGCATAAATTAAAGTTAAATATGCAAATAAACAGCCACCACTACAATAATTCTAATTATAGAGGTCTCAACAATTGGAAAAGGGTGTTATTAGAGTTATAGAGTCTGTTTCTGCTGAAAAAAAAAAAATAATCGATTTTTCCTAAGTACCACAAACCACATAATCGGTTATCTGGTAACCGCTTTTTAAAAATCACGTCATCCATACCCACCATGCAGTTCAAGTTATAGAAGGCCGATGAGAGTTGGTTTGTTAACATCCTTTCGCTGCCTAAAACTCTCACATGTAGGATTAAAAATTAAAAATTGAACTCTTACGTAAAGCTATATTATTTGTAAAATAAACATCTACCGTACCACATACAACAGAATAATGATGTATTAATAATGGCATGTCAGCGAGAAAGTTCTTTTCGTCGTTGGTTCTACTCTGCTTAGCCTAGCCCAGTAGCTGGGCTATAATTTCTACCGAAAACAACAGGCCTAAAAAGGGACATGCAAAACATCGTTAGCCTGGACTGGGAGGGATGTAACGGTGTACTTGTAATGCAGAATCCTGGAGTCTCTCGGTATAATTTGCCCCCACAAAATAATAACAATCAAATGTTATTTAATTGCTCCACATCTTTGTTTTGCCGATTGTCGTCGATCGCGCAAATAAACAGCATGCTCTATGGGTCAAAGTGTGGTCAATAATCGCTATTTGTGTTGCAGCTCAAAACTGCTCCGCAATAATCGGTTAAAACAAGAAATAATCGTATAAAACATGCAATGGATTGAGTTTTTTAATTGGTTATTTTTAATCGGTTATTTCATTTTTCGCCGTTTCTGCTGCCCAAAAATAATCGATTAAAAAAACAATCGGTTAATAATCGATTATTTCTGCTCAGCAGAAACAGGCCCATAGAGTATTCTTACATTATTTGTTGATTCATAATATTATATGGTTATTTTTATTATTTTAAATATGCAAATGAGTTTATCTCATAAAAAAATAAGGAACAAACCAGCTTTAGAGGTTTAGCTAAGAAGACAGCATATCAGTAATATTGTAAATATCTCGTATTGTTGAAATCTCGTAATGCTTACAATACATCTGGATATTTAACCATTATTTTTAATTGATTTACAAATATATAATGATATTTTATGTGTCTACACAATTCATTGTTATAAATTAATATTTAGTTACCATTCAAACTAATAACTACTGGACTAGAACCAGCAATAAAATGAACATTTGATATTTGTTTGACTGAAATACATATAATGAAATATGCAAGTTTATGACAATTAAAACAAAAATAAATGTTTATTGTTTAATTTGATTTTTAATGTTTCCAGTCATGTCACCTAATATTTGTTTAATTTTTGTTGACAGTAGTAAAATGGAACACAACATTTATGCCTACAACAATTTACTGCAATCGGTTGAATTTCATGCAAATTGGAATCTTGAAAATACATCTAAATCATTTAAATCAGTCAAACAATCAATTGCAGAGCACAGAGAAGACAGAGGATCATTCACCATTGAGATTCTTCTATTTGAAAGTTACTTACATGTATCAAAGTTTAAAGGAAATATGATAAATATAGAAGAAGCTAAGAAAAAAAATGAAGAAGCTCTTGAGGAGATATCAAACTTACCTGATGGACCAATCAAAGATGGTTATAAATCGATATACTGGGCATTCAAATATAAGTTTGCAACCGATTTTAAGCAGAAGAAAGAAAGTTACGAGAAACTCAAGGCACTTCTTACACAATATCAAAGTGACAAAAAAACAGAATTTGATGCGAGTGTTTGTACAACCAAAGGGTTTGCACTTTCAATGTTATCAACATCAAGGTGCAAAGAAAGTGAAGACGAGCTGAAACATGCAATTGAAATATGTCCACACAATGTTGAGTGGATGTTTCTGATTGGACACATAAAATGGCGAAGACGAACAAAAAATTTAACAAAGTACGAATGTTTTGGATTGAATGATGTTAAATCAATCATGGATGAAGTTTTGAAACTAGACGCTGATCATGCCTATGCAAAGGTGATCTTAGCTGATATATACAGAAGAGAATATGAAACAGAGTCTATAAATGCAGCAACCAACCAAGATATCAACCATCAACTTGTGTTTAAAAATGAGGAAGATCCTGCTGTAGTCAAAATAATGACTTTACTCAAAGAAGCACAAGAACATGCTTCCACACCAAGAGTATTGAGTATTGTTGCTCAATGTTATATCCGGATGGGCAGTTGTACATGTAGAAGAATAAAAAACAACTGGAAATGTAGGCAGCCCAAATGTGATTCCAGATACTTCAAAGAAGCTCATAATGTTATAGAACATGCTAAAGAAACTTATGGTGAAGCAGCCTATATCTATGTTAAAGAGGCAGTTCTTTATCGGGAAAAGAATGAAAAAGGGAACAATTAGAATGTCTTGAGAGTGCCATCAAACTTAAACCATCTGACATTGGAGCCAGATTTCAACAAGTAAATGCCTTACGTTCAATTAGAGAACACAGCGAAATATGTGATATGTATGATAATTTACTACTTGAGTTTGATGATGATCCATTTGAAAAGTTTGACATCAACCAGCAGTATGCATATTATTTGATATTAATAAAGCAATACGAAGAGGCAGTTTCAAGAAAACAAGTCTGTTTAGATATTGCTCTTGAATCATTTGTGAAGACCATTTCTGGGAATGGACCTATTGAATTTATAGAGGAGTACCAAAGCTATGTTGAAAAACTAAATCAAATATTTACAAAAATATTTTGATATCAAAATTGCAAAGTCAAATGGCCAAGGAAAAGTTGTACCAAACTTTAAAAATGCAAAGTTACATGAAAAGATAGGCGACGTTGAGAATGCTTTTACATATTATCAGGGAGCTTTAAAAGCATTTCACTCTGAACGCTTACCAAATCCAAATCAAGACCAAAAAAGAGAACTTCTCTTTAGTTTCGCCAGAGTGAATTTGAAGTTTGGTAGTCTTGATGTTTGCAGTAGCTATTATCAGAGGTGTGGATAAAATGAGAGATCAAGACAATGTCCATCAACTTATCATGGACTTATTTCTAGCAAAAGGAGAGAAAGCAGCTAGAGATAGCATTAAAGCAATAAGAATGTTTACATGTACAACAGAAATGGGAAGTTTAGAAGGTGCAAAGCGACTATTAAAAGAAACAAACCAGATGAAAGACCTTGATGAAAGCGTGCTTTGACAAGTATTGCATCTGTTGCCAATGGAAATTGGTGTAAACAGCTTAATCTGAAAGAGGAACTAGCAGCAATCTTGCCTTCTTGTGATGATGGATCTTTGATAGGGAAAGAATTAAAGACAGAGATTGCCAACTTGAAATGGAATTCAGCATTCTAATGGGTGATGATAATTTAGTGGCTAATTTATCGAATGTGCTACTAAAGGCTGTAATATACTCAACCATGCTATGGAGTTTTTTGAGAAAAAACATTATCCAAAATCTAAATCTGTGGATTTTATTATTGTTCAGAAATCCAAAAAACCTGTTGACCAAACAATCCAAGAAATACTGGTAAAAAAAGGATGGAATGATTTTGAAAATAGATTTACACATCTGTTAATGTATCTTTCATCGGTAAGTTTATTTTTGCATTCCACGTTTAGTTAAGAATAAAAGTTAAAATGCTTTAACTTTTCTCAACTGAAAAAAAAAACATGAGCCAGGTGGTGCATAGAGGTAGATCCAGGTGGGGCTATGGGCGGATCCAGGTGGGCACAAGGGCGCATCCAGGTGGGGCATAGGGGCCACAAAAAAAATTAGACTTTACAATCATTCATTTTATTTTTAGATTCAACCTGAAACTAATCCTAAGTTTCAATGGATGAAAGACTTTAGACATCTCAACAACAATGACAAACATCGACAACCACTACAAAACTCAAGAAAAACCATCTCAGTTGCAAGAGATATCTGCCCCTTTCTGATAAAAGGAAGTAATCAACAAAAACATGGTTTTGAGTAATTGACCAAAACATGTTCCTTCAATTCCTGTTAAAACTGCACATGATACTGAATAGCCAATTGTGTAATATAATTGATAAATTTATAAATTAAACTTTAGTAAAAAAAAAAAAGAAAAAAAAAGTGAGATTGCAGAATATTTTTGATTATTTCTTTTTGTCAGAAAATTGTATTCAATAAATACAAAAAAGGTGAATGTTTGATTTCTGACAAATGGAAGTATGATCCTGTGCTTCCTTTTGTCAGGAAAAACAATGCCTTTAAATGTGGACTTTGTCTGTATAATAAAAAAACTAAAACCTCATCAACATCATTGGATAAGAAGAAAATGAATCTCATTGGAAATTTTGATCAGCTACTGTATATTAATTTTATTCAGGCGAAGATTTTTATTTTAGTAATGTTTCTTCTTTGGTATTAAAACACATACACCAATAAAAATAATATAAATTTGTTTGTAATTGATTTATTTCGAATTAATTTAAGAAATGATAAACAATATACAACAAATTGTGTTATTATTCATCATTTCAACAAATAATTATTAATAGTAATAACTACAAATTCAATTGTTATAAAAGACAATTTCATAAACATGAGTTTTCAAAGTTAATTACATTGCGGTTTTCAATCACTGTTATTTTATTAAGTTTCTCACAAATTTATTTATTGTAAAACAACAACTTTCAAAAGCGACAACACAACAAATTACTGCCATTATACAGTTTAAAGCGTTAATAGTAAAACATATGGTATAAATTGAAAGTATTGTTACATTTTTTTTGTTGGATTTGTCATACAGTATTGTTTATCGTTCTCAAATTCATTAAAATGATGTAACAATAATTTCGACCTCATATTATAGACAATTTCATAAATATGCGCCTTCAAAAGGTTTCTCACAAATTCATTTAGCATACCACAAAAATGTCCAAACAATTTTACCAATGACAGCACAAACAAAAACTGCCATTATACAATTTAAAGAGTTTTATAGTATAACATAATATAAGTTGAAAGAATTGTTAAATTGTTAGTTGAAGCCGATAACAATTTGTCGTATTTGTTTCTCCTTTTTAAATTCATTAATATAATTTTTAATAGCTAGACAGCAATAATTATAAAAGACATTTTTATTAGCATGAGCTTTTAATAATCGGGGTAGATTCTAATTTTCCTTTATTTGATTCGTATCGGTCATTCACAGTGCCTAGAAATTGTTAGCGTGTGGCCAGCAAATCAGCAAGATTATCATCGCAGGGTAACCCCTTGTAAAATTTCAATCTGGAAGGGGGCATCAATGGTCCTAACTGAGAAATGATGTGTTGTTTTTTTGTACTGTTTATTCCACGAGCAGTTGTCTTTGCTGGAAATACTAGTGAACCCTCTTCTATTTTACTGATTAACTTTTTCTTTAAAAATATGGCTGCATTGAACTGTCCATGATGGTCTGTTTTATAATGTAAAGATGTTGAACCCTTTCTAAATTCTGCAACACTAACATTTTCTAGGAGTGGCCTAGTTTCCTTTGATTTCCTACTTTGGCTTAGGCCGCTTTCATAACAAATAAAATCTTCAACTTTCATTTCATAGACTTTGCCAGCATTCTGGACACACATCACAAAATCATTCCAGTCTCCGACTTCCTTCATTTCATTCATTTCTTTTTCCACCTGGCGGTGGAAACTGTCAGCAGACATAAATGTGTGCCCTACAGTGAAGTATTTTAGCGCAATTTTGTTTGGCCCATGAGGTGTATTTACTAAATGAACTAAAGCAGTATATAATGTCCAATTCTTGTTCTGACCAGCACAATTATCCATCCAAATGACAAAGTTAAAGTGGTTCCTAAAGTTGACATTATCAATGGCTTTCACAAAAGCACTTGTCACATCTTCATCATTCCTGCCTGATAGACCTTCGTGCCATAGGATGCCTAGTGCTTCTTTTTTATGAACAGAGTGTTTGTTGATTGGGGCAAAAGTTTGATTAATCACAACTAAACGCCTTGTGAAAAGGCATACCTTATAACCAGGCAACCGTGGAATGAGAATCACTTTCTGCATGTCGGTTGATAAGTATAATGTATTTTTGTCTTCTTGAACTGAACTTTTATCAATTTTGTAAGCTTCCCTTGTTTTATCATAATTTTGTTTATGTTTTAACCAAAATGAACACTTCGCACACTGATTATCAGAACATACTTTAATGTCCTCATTGAATTTCTGTTTCTTCTGCCTTCTTACATCATCATTTTCTTTAGAACTACTTACATGGAGTTTATGTTCCCCACATATCTCACAGTCTTCAGTGCCAAGCTTTGCAAAACTGATATTGAGTGAAGTAATTGCTCTTGTATACGATACATAGCTTAGACATCTTTGTTCCTGTTTCCTGCATTCCTCCTGATAATCAGCATACATTATATTAATTGTCAATTCACTTGGTAAATATAAGCGATTTGGGGCATGTTCACGACGGTAATGAGAGATATGTGGATGAAATGACATTATGTGGTTAACCATGAATTTGTTTTGATCTTCTGATATTTTGTGCTTAGGATTATGTTTGCCTCTCTTATCTTTGAGAGTTAAACCCATGGCTGATGTTGTTTTTAGTGCAGTAGTTACCACTTTATCACTTCTATGACCAATAGTGTGCAGAAACATGCATTTACAAACAAACACCTTTTCAGGAGGTACTATACCGGGTAACCAAAAATGTCTGGTTACATTTTTGGTCTGATGTTTCAATGGCCGTTTTGGTTTAATTTGTTCAATGTGGTTAAAAATCCATGATTTACGTTCATTGTAGGAGAGCTGCCAAAATGCAATGTGAATTTGTTTCCGATTTTCAAGATCTAATTTTGTATAGCATTTCTTTTGCGAACATTGACAAGGAGGTAATAATGGATGCTTTGAAAGGGCCTCATCCATGTCAGACGCAGTATGATCCAAATCTGTACTTCCACCAGCTTCACTATTGACAGATTCATCAGTGTCAATGTTACGAATAGATTCATCTACTTCAATATTTGGAATACCAGTTTCGGTATTCAGAATAGATTCATTGCCGTCAACATTTAAAGTATTTGGATCAATTTCAATCAGAATAGATTCAGTGGCTTCAATATTTGACATAAAATCAAGAATACTTGCATTAATTTCAATATTGAAAATAGATTCATTCGCGCCAATATTCAGAGACTCATCTAATTCGGTATTCGGAATAGATTCACCGACTTCAGTATTCGGAATAGATTCACCGACTTCAGTATTCACACTAGATTCACTGACTTCAATATTCACACTAGATTCACTGACTTCAGTATTCGCAACAAATTCACTGACTTCAGTATTCGGAATAGATTCACTGACTTCAGTATTCGGAATAGATTCACTGACTTCAGTATTCGCAACAGATTCACTGACTTCAGTATTCGCAACAGATTCACTGACTTCAGTATTCGGAATAGATTCACTGACTTCAGTATTCGCAACAGATTCACTGACTTCAGTATTCGCAACAGATTCACTGACTTCAGTATTCACACTAGATTCACTGACTTCAGTATTCACACTAGATTCATTGACTTCAGTATTCGGAATAGATTCACTGACTTCAGTATTCGGAATAGATTCATTGACTTCAGTATTCGGAATAGATTCACTGACTTCAGTATTCAGAATAGATTCACTGACTTCAGTATTCGGAATAGATTCATTGACTTCAGTATTCGGAATAGATTCACTGACTTCAGTATTCACACTAGATTCACTGACTTCAGTATTCGGAATAGATTCACTGACTTCAATATTCGAAATAGATTCACTGACTTCAGTATTCGCAACAGAATCACTGACTTCAGTATTTGGAATAGATTCACTGACTTCAGTATTTGGAATAGATTCACTGACTTCAGTATTCGGAATAGATTCACTGACTTCAGTATTTGGAATAGATTCACTGACTTCAGTATTCGGAATAGATTCACTGACTTCAGTATTCGGAATAGATTCACTGACTTCAATATTCGGAATAGATTCACTGACTTCAGTATTCGCAACAGAATCACTGACTTCAGTATTTGGAATAGATTCACTGACTTCAGTATTTGGAATAGATTCACTGACTTCAGTATTTGGAATAGATTCACTGACTTCAGTATTTGGAATAGATTCACTGACTTCAGTATTTGGAATAGCTGTAAAATAAAAAAATAAAAGTTGTTTATTTATCATTAGTCAAGGCAAGTAGTGCTGTAATGCATTCTCATTCTTTCCACACATTACCTTTAATAGGAATATCTTGAAATGGAGTATCTGGTGATTCATAAAGTAAATGATCTGAGTCAAATGGAAGTTCTTCACCGTCAACATCAAATGTGACAATCCATTTACTTCCATTTTTTCTTTTTACTGTCCCAAACAAACGTGCATCTCTCCATTTGTTCCCAAATAAATTGTAAGACCAACGGGAAGTATCAGCAACATTTGGTTGGTCACACCTCCATGCCTCTGTGGACACTCTAGAATTAATTCTTATCCTCTGCATTTCTGAAATAATAAAAATAAATCCACTAAATTGTAGGAATATTTAGAGTAATTATAATTACAGTGGCTTTTTTGCTACTAATAATACAAAAAAGATAGGTTCCTGATTCTAAGCCGCTATAAAAATCACATTTTAAGCTTCTGGAAACACTGTATAAAATGAACGTTTTCCTCAATAATTTTGTATCTGAAGTTCCTAGGTGTTCATGTAAGGCACTACATAATACACTAATACTATAAGCCTAGCCTAGGCCTACAACTAATATAATAGGCCTAGCAGTATGATAGAATATTGCAGTTGCAATGATAAAAAAAATAAAAAGGTAAAGGTACTTACCTATTAATATTTTTGTTTAGAATATTAATATTGTTGAACAAAAAGAGTTCTGCACATGGAGAAACTAACATGTGCTGATTGCTTGAAAAGTTTTCAGCCTTTTCCCAGAACAATCAAGATTTGATTAATATTAGTGATTATTAAAATATTTATCAACAATTGTATGGTTATTCAAAAATATCATGACATGTTTTCAAATTTGAAGGATTTAAAAAACCACCAAAAATAAATACCAATTTGATTTTTTCTGTTTATAAGAAAAAGTTTTCTTGAACTTTTATATTATACTATCTGACATAATGAAGTAAAATCCATTGCTTCTTTTCAATCCCAATTTAAAATATAGTACACCACTCAGAGTTTCTGATAAAAGGAAGTAAAAGGCATTGCTTCCTTTTGTAAGAATTATAAATATAGTACACTACTTACAGTTTCTGATAAAAGGAAGTAAAATGCATTGCTTCTTTTTGTAAGAATTATAAATATAGTACACTACTTACAGTTTCTGATAAAAGGAAGTAAAAGGCATTGCTTCTTTTTGTCAGAATTATAAATATAGTACACTACTTACAGTTTCTGATAAAAGGAAGTAAAATGCATTGCTTCTTTTTGTCAGAATTATAAATATAGTACACTACTTACAGTTTCTGATAAAAGGAAGTAAAATGCATTGCTTCTTTTTGTCAGAATTATAAATATAGTACACTACTTACAGTTTCTGATAAAAGGAAGTAAAAGGCATTGCTTCTTTTTGTAAGAATTATAAATATAGTACACTACTTACAGTTTCTGATAAAAGGAAGTAAAATGCATTGCTTCTTTTTGTCAGAATTATAAATATAGTACACTACTTACAGTTTCTGATAAAAGGAAGTAAAAGGCATTGCTTCTTTTTGTAAGAATTATAAATATAGTACACTACTTACAGTTTCTGATAAAAGGAAGTAAAAGGCATTGCTTCTTTTTGTCAGAATAACAATATAGTTACACTGTACTTACCAGTTCTGACATAAGAAGTAAAAGCCATTGATTCTTTTTGTGATAAAGAAAATTACAAGATCATGTAGTTTACTTCTTTTTAAAGATATGTATCTCTGTAACAAATGACTGTTGAACTTTTTTTTTTATCAGAAATATTAGGTCTTGCTTTAAAAAAAAAAAAATATGAAAAAAAAAAAAAATATTTGAAATTGTGGGTTACTTCCTTCTGTCAGAAAGGGGCAGATATGTGTTCTAACATTGAAGAAATAGTGGAAGAAATATACAAGTGGTGCTGGATGACTGCTAAGGAATGCTAACTTCCGGTTATAGTTTACAAGGTGAACATTTATGTGATTTTCTGATCAATTTTCCATTGCAAGGCCTGAATAAGATTACATTAGATCATTATGTTAGAAATCATGTTGGAATTAAATGTGTCTTACCTAGTTTAGTAGTTAGATATAACCGAGATTAAAAATGTTTATCTGGTTTTGGATATTCATGAATTTTAAATTCTTTTCGAAAAAACAAAAATTTGCGAAACTAAACCTGCTTGACAGCTCGGACAGCTTCTTCAGAAGAATGATCGTTATATGATGTTGATAATGATGTTATATAGTAGTAATTATTTTAAATAGGCTTAAAAAAAGATTAGAAATTATTTACAAATCAGTTAATTTCAAATTCTACTGATTTAATGAGGTTGTTCGTGCAACTGTTGGAAAAACGAGTTGTGCACAGCTTCTTGTCATGGCGCAAAATTAGAGAATGTTTTTCGATATGCACCTGTATGTTTAAAAGTGTAATATTAAGAAAATTAAGTGTTTACCTTCAAAACATTGAAAAGATGGTTTATTGGAATTTTATTTTCATTCTAAAATATTTTAGTGATTAGAGAACTTACTAACATTTAGTGACTTTGAACTTTGAATAGATAATGTTCAATGGTACAGTAGTTACTATTGAGATTTACATTACATTTTGTGCAATGCTATACTGACAATATTAATGGTTATTGGTATTAATAAAGCTGTAGATATAAATGCAACTCATATTGTTTATTGCTTATTTTTATTTTGAATCCATGAAACATCTAAGTACAACTAGAAAGCCACTCCGAGAGTACATACCTCCGCATACTGTAAAATTCTCCTACATAAGATTTCTCCGGAAATATATATATATATTCTTTTTCCAGGAGAACAACCTCAAGCTAACAATTGATGCTAACAAGAAATTAGTCAATTATTTGGATGTAACGTTCGATCTAAGAGCAGGGATCTTCCGACCTTTTACTAAGCCTAATAACAAACCGACCTACGTGCACCACGATAGCAACCATCCTCCATCTATTATCCGCAACATCCCACTTGCTATAAATAGATGCCTTTCTGACATTTCATCAGACAAGGATACATTTCATGCATCTGTACCCCTATACCAAGAAGCCCTCAAAGAAAGCGGATATAACCATCAACTTGAGTTCAATGCTGAACAGCAGAAGCCCACAAAATCGCGCACCAGAAACATAATTTGGTTTAACTCACCATTCAGCAAAAGTTTTTAGCTATAGTAAAAGATTGTTTTCCTGCCGGCAACAAGCTTAGAAAAATATTCAACAGAAATACTTTGAAGCTAAGCTACAGTTGAAATAGGTTACAGAAATAGGTTTTTTAAAACTACTCGCATCAAAAAACCTGTACAAGACCTGTTTAAGACTGCTCGCCGGCTTTTGAAAATTTTGTCCTATCACTAGCAGACCACATATCTATCTGTATTTTCATTTTGGTAAAGATCTTGCAATAACTTTTTGAGTAATCCTGCTAACAAACAGACAGACAGACACACGCGATTGATTACATATACATCCTTGGTGGAGGTAAATAAACATAATAGATTCTGGAAGCCCCAATTCTTTAAACAAAGAATTAGTTTTAATTGTGGCACTGAAGTTAATATTTTCATTTTGTTCAAATGTTCTGACCATCATTAATGAAGAACACAAGCATTACTGAATTTACTTGTATTTTTGCATGTATATCTTTTTCTTTTTTTCTGATGCTCTAGTTAATTATTATACTGTACAAAAATACACTCTTGATGATGGTTCAATTTATTGAACTAGATGGTACGCTCGCTTCGCTCGCGTACCATCTAGGTCGTGCCCACAGATGGTTATCGAATACATAATAATTTCAGCGTTAAAGAACTGGCGATTTCAAATGTACGTACCGCAGGACAATAATACATGTCGTTTACAGGAACGAATAAATAGACACTGTGATTTATGTACTCAACTAAAATTAGCACCCTGGGAATTACTTCCGAAAGAGAAACTTGTCACAAAATGAGACACATTGTTTAAGTCAAATTTAAACAAACTTAATTTGTGTTTTGTATGTAACATTAGGGTTGAGGGATGGGGAAGAGGATGGGTGCAAAGAAGAACAATTTTTAAATATATTCTTTATCCATTTAGTAACGAAATATTAATTGTTTTCATGTTTTACAAATAATATACCACTATACACAGTAAAACATTGCGATTTAATACTTTGTTGAAACTATCACCGTCGATTGAAATAGTATAGTACATGTAACGATACATCACTACGACGTGTATATGTTTATATAATTTAAAACAATTTGTGAAAACCACCTCTATTCGGGCAAAATCATAAATTCGATTTAATGGTCAATAAATATTAAGTTATCTAACTCAACTTAATTAGTAGGCATAATGGTTTTCAATTGTTTCTTAGAGCCAATTCATACTTAAGTTGGTTCCTACCCTACCCTCCAAAGTTGTTCTGCGTTTAGTTAGGGCATGTGATGTACCGTAGGCCCATCCTCTACTGGTTTTACAACGCTACTCATGCCAGTGAGGGAAGTGTGGTGATGTGGGTGGTTTAACTGCAATAATAAAGATGTGTACATAATATACGGCGAGTGAAAGCGCTAGCTCATTATCTGTTTAAAAAAATGTATATCCAACCTCTGCAGCACAGATTGAAATGGTTGGGTTGGTTGGAAAAAAAATGGATCGAATTTCTGTTATGAGTATACAGTACTTGCCTTTACGACGCCTGAGGGAATAGACACTTGTGGAACAGAGATTGGAATGTTCCATTCATCGCAAATCAATACATTTGTATAAACGTATATTAAATCTATCAAAATAGTATTTTTTTTTTTAAATCGGCCTGTCTTCAACATTATGATGCTGTACTCGAGCTGTTCAACCGGTTTTCAGCCATTAAAAACAATTATCGTAGGAGGAGATAGGAAAATGCGAAGCATCCTCGTATTATTGTGTGCGGGTATTTTTCAAGACGGACATCCATTAGACAGTGTATACCGCGATCGAAAAACACCCCTATTTGGGGCAAATCGTTGAACCTAAATTCGTTTTAATCGTCAATAACTAATTATCGAACTCAATTTAATTAGTAAACAGGGTTACATCTGGTGGTTAAAATCAGTACCAAAAGTACGAACCAACTTTATATACCATCGAGTAAACATTCTAGAAATAACGCGCGATTTACCGAATTTTGCCCTTACGTAAATTTATATATAGATACCATGTGATCCACAATCCTCCAAAAAATGACAAGGATCTAATTATATATGTTAAATAAATAATTAATGTTTTGTATTCGTTGAATGGAGAGAATATTTCATCTGTTGATTGACTGCTCTATTTAATATTCCTGTTTATCTATGGAGTCATTTCATACCTCTTTTGGTTTTAAAATGAACAAAGCAGCCTTTTTCATGGTCGAACTCGCTCCTTCCAACCAAAAATTTGATGATTTATTTACTTCAATTATAATTTTCATAATCACAAAACTGGGAGAGCTAACCAAATACATATTCCTTTTTACAAAACTACTTCCTTTAAACATAGTTTTCAGTCTACATGGTCTAAAACTCTAGGATAACTAGTTTTTGTCCTGTTTTGTTTATCCAACTCATACATGATATGGCTTGTACTATACTTCCCTCTATTCATAAGCCATTTCTATCGATAGAGCTTTGCTTTCTATTGATTTGTTGTCTTTTGTCATATTTCTTTATTCACTGGTCGGGCCAGGTACCTCAATTGATATTATCTATTGTTGTTCATGCCTGTTATACTGCTATTTTGAATAACAGAAAGAAAACAGTGTAAACTGTCACGCATTCAGAAATAATGCAGGGAATTTCCAGATCATTCCCAAATTATAAATGAGTATGAACTGATGACATTTGCTGGTAAAGATATTTCGAAAGAAAGTAGAATCTATAATTGAGGTGAGTTATCATTGTTATACTGTTTTACAACAAAGTATGTATCTCATCTAAGTATTATAAATTGTGATACTATAAAGTAGAATATTATGCCAATCAATTGAGATAATTTATTTTTTGACATGATCAAATTGACTACAGTACTCATTGGTGTAATATATTTATAAATCCAAAGTCAAATTACTGGAGAAACATGCTCTGGATCTCAAAAGTCAAATTAGTTAAAAATATCAATATTAAAATATTTGAGTGTAGTTGTGTCTTGGTGGTTATGATGCTTGGCTACCACTCCAAGGGTCCTGGGTTCGAGTCCTGTCACATGTCAGAATTTTTTCTAAGGACAAAATTACAACTCTACTCCCAAAGACTTGTAATAAGACTTAGTTTATGTAGAGCATCTTGTGTATATGTTTGTCTCTGAGGGTCCCTAAGCAATTGCTGGATGGATCACCCTCATTAAACATGGTAAAAAAAAAAATATATAAAAATAAATAAGTAATACATAAATATACATATCCAAAGGTAAATTACTAATAACAATAATAAAATAGGTAACTATAATAATATGCAAAACACTATTATTAAATATTTCTGTTGACAGTAGTACAATGGAACACAACATTTTTGAATACGACAATTTACTGAAATCGGTTGAATATCATGTCAATTGGAATCTTGAAAATTCATCTAAATCATTTAAATCAGTCAAACAATCAATTGCAGAGCACAGAGAAGACAGAGGATCATTCACCATTGAGACTCTTCTTTTTGAAAGTTACTTACATGTATCAAAGTTTAAAGGAAATACGAAGAATATAGAAGAAGCTAAAAAAAAGAATGAAGAATCTCTGAAGGAGATATCAAACTTACCTGATGGACCAATCAAAGATGGTTATAAATCGATATACTGGGCATTAAAATGCAAGTTTGCAACCAATCTCAAACATAAGAAAGACAGTTACGAGAAACTGAAGGCACTTCTTACAGCATACAAGGGTGACAACAAAACAGAATTTGATGCGAGTGTTTGTACAACTAAAGGGTTTGCACTTTCAATGTTACCATTATCAAGGTGCAAAGAAAGTGAAGATGAGCTGAAACATGCAACTGAAATATGTCCACATAATGTTGAGTGGATGTTTCTGCTTGGACACATAAAATGGCGAAGGCGCACACACAATTTAACAAAGTATGAATGTTTTGAATTGAATGATGTTAAATCAATCATGGATGAAGTTTTGAAACTAGACGCTGATCATACCTATGCGAAGGTGATCTTATCTGACATATACAGAAGAGAATATGAAACAAAGTCTTTAAGAAATGCAGCAACCGAACAAGGTCACAACCATCAACTTGTGTTTAAAAATGAGGAAGATCCTGCTGTAGTCAAAATAATGACTCTACTCAAAGAAGCACAAGAACATGCGTCCACACCAAGAGTATTGAGTATTATTGCTCAATGTTATATCCGGATGGGTGGTTGCACATGTAGAAGAATAAAAAAGAACCTTACGTGTAGTCAGCCTAAATGTGATTCCAGATACTTTAAAGAAGCTCATAATGTTATAGAACATGCTAAAAAAACATGCGGTGAAGCAGCCTGTATCTATGTTCAAGAGGCAGTTCTTTATCGGGAAAAGAAGGCCACAAGAGAACAATTAGAATGTCTTGAGAGAGCCATCACACTCAAACCATCGGACGTTGGAGCCAGATTACAACAAGCTGTCACCTTTGGTTCTTTTACGAAACAAAAGGAAATGTGTGACCTGTATGATAATCTACTCCTTGAGTTTGATGACGATCCATTTGAAAAGTTTGACATCAACCAGCAGTATGCACATTATTTGATATCAATAAAACTATTTGAAGAGGCAACTTTCAGAAAACAAGTTTGTCTAGATATTGCTCTTGAATCATTTGTGAAGTACACTTCTGAGAATGGACTTATCAAATTTATAGATGAGTATAACAGGTATGTTGATAAAATAATCAAATTTTTACAAAAACATTTTGATATGAGAATCAAAAAGTCAAATGGCCGAGGAAAATTTGTACCAAACTTAGAAAATGCAAAGCTTCATGAAAAGGTTGGTAACTTTGAGATTGCTTATAGTTATTATCAGGGAGCCTTGACAGCATTTCACTATGAATGCTCACCAAATCCAAACGAAGAGCAAAAAAGAGAACTTCTCTTTAGTTTCGCCAAAGTGAATTTGAAGATTGGTAATCTTGAGGTTTGCAGTAACATGTTAGCCATTATCAGAGGTGAGGATAAAATGAGAGATCAAGAAAATGTCCGTCAACTTATCATGGACTTATTTGTAGCAAAAGGAGAGAAAGCAGCTAGAAATAGCATTAAAGCAATAAGAATGTTTACATGTGCAACAGAAATGGGAAGTTTAGAAGGTGCAAAGCGACTATTACAAGAAACAAAACAGATGAAAGACATTGCCTTAAGAAAGCGTGCTTTGACAAGTATTGCTTCTGTTGCCAATGGAAACTGGTGTATACAAAGTGCAGCTTTTGCCAAGGTACTTATACTTTTTTTTTAAAGTCCTTTCCTTAATAATTGTTTAATTAGTCTTGGTTCTATGTTGCGACCCACATACTTTATAAGTTAAATCACACTGTAATATTATTTTGAATCACTTTATTATCATCTTTCATTCCTGTAGATCCAATATCACATTTTGCATCACACATTGAAAGTCTTTATAATAAATTTAGGAAAGTCTATCTTTACTTTTGTTCTTACACCATGGTCTTTGTACATTTAACCTTTTTTCGCAAAATTATCAGCATACATTTTAATTACATTTTTAAAGCTACTTGTAGAAAATTCAGAAGTTCATTTGAATGATGACACCAAAACAGAGAGGTTTTTAGGTGAAACACCTGCTTCACTTGAAGATACCATTCCAGTTACAACTCCAAATGCTTTTGTAAAAGCATGTAAAGGTAAATAACTTGAATTTAATCATATTTTAAATTGTACTAGTTTGTATTTTAATGTACGGATAATGTATGGCATTTCAACATTAAATGCTTCTAAGTTTACACTATTTACATTGTAGATGATTTGAATTGCATTTTAAAATGATGATTCCAAAATTGACTCCATTGTTGCATTTACTGTATTAAACAATGATAAATGTACAGTATAAGCTTCAGTTAAAATGTAGTAATGTGATTCTCTGTTGGTAGATATCTTAATAATGACTTACCTAATTTAACTATTTAAAAAAAAATTGTATACAGTAATTTGTTTTTGTAAGCTTAAATAAATCTTTTAAATTTAATAATACTGTAGAAATATCATACCTGTTTTCAGGCCGATTATTTTTTGTAGTGGTATACAGTACTTTTATCATAACATTATACTCGAGTAGCTAGATCAACTTTCGTGTGCACTTTGAGGTCCAGAGAATTTAACTTCAGAAATTGGTTTTGGGTGGTCAAAAAATCAATTTTGGCTTGGTTACACATTTTGAAAATGTGGCGAAAGGTCAAAAGGTCAGGGTGAAAGGTTATAATACCAAACACCAATAAGTCCTTAAATCTCGACAACCACTGGTCACATCAAGGTAATTTTGGTCTCAAATTGATCAGAAGGTATACATTTATATTCAGTCTAATGGGACATTTTATTAAAAAATGACCGGAAATGCCATTTATAACCTTTGACCCACAACCCAGGGCATATATGTATCTTTCATTAGGCGCAGGAGCCCTGGATAGCGTTACGAAGTCGTTAACTCTGTCAGCCCATGGTCAACCCAACTAATGTGTTTTTCCCAAGGACAATTTATCAATAACTAAACTTTGTCACCACCCATAAGTGTGCTGTTCATTTCCTATTGACCAATGAACACCAATGTAACTGGACCTGAGTTTCTTGCTATTCGACCTTGGGTGCAAATTATACAATTAATTGATGTTAAGGCCATGCACTGACTACTCTTTTCTGTATAGAAACACTGAATTGACTGAATAATAAGAAAACCCTACAATAATTTCTACTACTACTTGATATGGTGTTATACAAGAACTATATTAAAAGAATTGAATGCATGGAGAATGAAAAGTTAAACGTTATAACTTATATGTAAAACATCACTTAGATGATATCTATCAGATATATCATTTTCTAAAAATTGTTTCATTAGTTAGAATAGATCACGGAAAACCAATACCAATACTGATCTGGACTCGGAAATTCAAAATGTAGCAGGCAACGTTTCACCAATGAAAACTTTCAAGACAAACAAAGTATCATAATTATCATGATATCCATTTTTATTTAATAACGATAAATGGATATAAATATTTCGTTTTTTTTGTTATTTTGTGATGGAAAATATATTGAGTGAACATTGGCACTGAGCTTAAATGTTCCCCGTCCCCTTAATGTCCGCTTTATAGGAGTGTCCCCTCAGTAAGGATTTGCTGTTTTTCCCCTTAATAATAAATTATGATGTCCATCTTATCCTCTCAATTTTAATGTGCTACACCCGATAATAGAATACACATCTAGCTCGTGTGTACTTTAAAGAACCTAGTACATCTTTCGAGACGAGTGGGGGGTTACCCCGGTGTATTAGTACATCACAGCCACTGATCACCAACTGGGCCCTCTGGGAGACCAGTCTTTGACTGAAGAGGTTATTTCAATTCAATTCAATAGAATAACTGTACAGTAGGCTCCCATTTGATGCAATGTGTTACCCAATGTGCTCAATTTGATTGTGCTACCCAAATCCATGCTATCCATTTGAAATAATTTGCTATCCATTTGAAAGAATGTGCTACCCGATAATCCGTATAGAATAATGTACAGTACAATTATATCCATTTGATTGTGCTACCTAATGTGCTATCCATTTGAAATAATGTGCTATCCATTTGAAAGAATGTGCTACCCGATAATCCGTATAGAATAATGTACAGTACACGTACTATATCCATTTGATTGTGCTACCCAATGTGCTATCCATTTGAAAGAATGTGCTATCCATTTGAAAGAATGTGCTACCCGATAATCCGTATAGAATAATGTACAGTACTATATCCATTTGATTGTGCTACCTAATGTGCTATCCATTTGAAAGAATGTGCTACCCGATAATCCTTATAGAATAATGTACAGTACTATATCCATTTGATTGTGCTACCCAATGTGCTATCCATTTGAAATAATGTGCTATCCATTTGAAATAATGTGCTATCCATTTGAAAGAATGTGCTATCCATTTGAAATAGGCCTAATGTGCTATCCATTTGAAAGAATGTGCTACCCGATAATCATAGAATAATGTACAGTACTACTGTATATCCATTTGATTGTGCTACCTAATGTGCTATCCATTTGAAATAATGTGCTATCCATTTGAAAGAATGTGCTATCCATTTGAAAGAATGTGCTATCCATTTGAAAGAATGTGCTACCCGATAATCCGTATAGAATGCACAGTACAGTTATATCATAGTTATATCCATTTGATTGAGCTATCTATTGTGCTATCCGTTTGAACTAATGTGCTGTCTGTTTGAAATAATTCAGGTTTTTTTTTTTAATATGTTTTGCTATCCATTTTAAACGTGCTAAACAAGTTACATATTTGTTGATATAAATTTGCGGTACACCACGTAGGCCTATATAATAATATATAATATAATATATATATATATAATAATATAATATTAGTTCTGAAAAGAACTGTTGAGTTGCTTGACGTTTCGATTTAGGCCTACTCCAAAGTCAAAGTTTCCAAAGCTATTCCATCATGTCGTATTCGGGGAATCGCCCACAAGTGTTTTCTCAGAGAAGGGTATGTTCTGTATGGGGTTCTGTATGCTATTTGTTAATAATGTACAAAAAATGAAATGAAAAATCATATTAATTATCGGTTGTACGGAGGAAGCTCGAACAAGACGAAGCGCGAAACAAATAAAAGCGCAGCGCGAAACATCTGAAATGATATACAATTTCTCAAAACATGAAAACACAGAATATATTATATTAATATAACTTTTTAATATTTCCAAAGGCTCGGACAAGGAAGAAGGGCCTTAAAAAACTGAATTGCTAAATGTTAGACCACATTTCCATAACTTTTCAAAACTCATCAAACCCTCTGCTAGTAGGCCTAATTAATATAGGAGCGTATCGCCAAATCATTAGAAAAAAAAAACATGGCATGAAGATGTAATTAATCAAACAACGGCCAAAGAATACCAACAATTTTAATTTAGGTTTCGATTCGTAATTACTAATGTGGTGGACTAAGCCTAGTTTGAAACTATAGTGACCATTTATTTTAGAAAGAAAGATAGACAAATTTGTTTCCATCTCCATGTTATTGTTAATACCAAGGCACTTTTCAATTAAAAATTCTGGCCTAGTATTCTTGCAAGGTCGTCACAGCTCCAGTTACAAAGGTCGTCACAGCTCCAGTTACAAACGGTGATACAAAGTGTCAATCATTTGACCAGTGAACAACCCACTGGTAGGATAGTCCTTGAAACCGTCCGTAAAACACATTAATCACTCACATCAGTCATGCCGCTAATGGTTGAAAACCTCACTTTTTGGGGTTTTCAAACGTAACGCTATCCGGGGCTCCTGCGCCTAATGTGTAACTGGTCGTAGACACTTGAATTTGGTCTTAAATTGTTCGAAATATACATTTTGTTATTTGTTACACATTTTTAAAAATTTTACAAAAGGTCAAAGGGTCAGGGTCAATGGTTATATGAACAAATATAAATAAGTACTTGTATCTCGGCAACCACTGGTCGCAGTAAGCAATTTTGGTTTCAAGATGTTCAGAAGGCATGCATTCATATTCAGTCTAATGGGGCATTTTAGTCAAAAATTATCAGAAATGCCATTTTTGACCTTTGACCCACATACAAGGGCATTTTCCTGTCTCTGTAAGTACTGGTCGTAGAAACTAAATTTTGTATCAAATTGTTCGAAATATACATGATATTTACATTCATTCTAATATAAAATTTGGTTAAAAGATGACCATAAATACTATACATTACTAACGTGATTGTTTCAAACAAAAAACATATCTACACAACTTGTCCTTGGACAGTAATGTTATGCAATAACGTATGCTTTAAATTGTTTCATTATAGGATTTAAAACAAATCCTTTTACTGTTTGTAATTGTATTTTTGCTTATATGCTAGAAAGTATTGTTGACCACATTTTGATAGAAATGTCGAGCTCAACAGTTTTTTTCAGAATTCTAGATGTAACTTACCGAATTCATCCTAATATTAACGCCCCGGGCATTTATTATTCAGAAGGGTTTTTAGGGGAGCGTTTATTTTTTTTGGGTAGTATGATGACATGCATAATCAAATAAATACTACCTAGATATAAAAAAAATACATAATAATTTTATTCAAATTCATTGAAGCTGCATAGGATTAATTTAATTTATTATTTTTACTATAATAGGATTGCAGATTCAGGAATACAGTATGACCCACGCTACACGTGGAATATGCCTCATTATAAACAATATGCAGTTTACTAAAGAGAGTCAACTAAAAGAAAGAAAAGGTTCAGAGGTTGACGAAGGTATATTACTTTCAATTTTAGGAGACTTTAAATGTAATATTGGAATTTCACTTCACTCTTCCCTGGTAGCATAGCTAGCTCTTCCCTGGTATCATAGCTAGCTACAGTTAGCCCATGGTATTTAATTAAATTACAATCAAAGACTGAAATAGATCACTTTTTAAGACTAGCTGGTTTTATATCAACACTTTCTGATTTAGCAGGTGCCTTTAACTTCACTTTTCTTTTTCACATTTATTTTTACTTGATCAATTCTCATGTCATCATCTTTCTTATCTTCCTTGACATCTATTAGATATTACATAGTAAAAAATATAGCACACAAAAGAACAGTAAAATGAATAAAAAGATTCTTAGAATTTAGTCCAAGTATTAGATCCTACAAGGATAGACTCAGGCGTGTTATAATAGCGACTACTGTAATGCCTTCATGTTCATCTATATATAAATTATGGTTAATTCTGACATAGGCGAGCACAATGGAAAAACTTCATACAAATCTCTGCCTTGGATACTTACCTTATCTATCTCAGATGTACCGCGAAACGTAGATTTGATAACGTTAGTTTCCACTATTACGATATTTCTATCATAGGAAGATATTATAAAGGGTTTTATAAGAAATTTTCTGATTTCAATCGGTAAATTTTAACTCTACGCGAGGTAGAAGTAATTTCCGGGTTCACGGTAAGGTGTGTCAATCATTGGTTTCAACCCGGGAGTTGTAAAACAACTCCCTGTTTCAACTAAGTTGGTGCTTGGTAGCCATTTTATTAATTTGTTTATTTTCGGACCGCGCGTGTGAAGGTATAGTAGTACATAAAGATCAAATTAAATATATTCATAAAACATTCATAAAACATAGGAGTAAATTGTGGGAAATAATTATATAAAAATTACATCGAGAGAATTGATAAGATAAGATAAGTCAATGTCATGAACACAACAAGGCGAACATGAAATTGGTTTTTCCTTCATGCTTAAAAACACAATATATAAAACATTAAAAAATCAATACAATACATTAAAACTATATTAGTAAACAAGTTATATTTACAGAAGGAATAAAAAAACAACTATCTTTGAAATGTTGAGTTGGAAACATGAATGAATTTGTGGACAAATGATTTCCTACATCGAGTGGTATTGCACATTGATGAGATGATAAGAGCTTTTGTTTGAAATCGAATGAAAACCCAATAGCCGGGTTGTTGAGTTAGCTGCCAGGACTTTATGTATACTGTGCACTATCTGTGTCCCGTCAGGACCCTGGGATACTTCTGCCCATGTTGAGAGCCGTCTAAAACGTCTTCCTTCTTAGGCCAAAACAGCTCACTGTGTCGCGGAATAATGTATTAATTATACCAATTAGGATGGTATTTATTAGAATAAACGCCCGGAACACCTCCCCAATAAAACATCAATGAAAATAATTATCGCCACTTTTTTTACCACTTTTCATCTACAATAAACACTATACGTAAAACGCTATTAATCATCTAAGACACTGTGAAACAGGTTAGTGAGTAGGTTTAGTTTCACGAATATCAAAAGCATTTAAATAATGGTAACCGACCGAAATCGTCCAGGCCAGAATGTCCTTCTAAAACCTTTTACCCGAGTCATTATCATTCCGAGAACCATCGTCTACACTTCCTAGAGGGGGAGCGAGCGAAGCGAGCTCACCCTCTAGTTTTAATAATAATGTTTAGTTTGTTTTTTAGTTTGTACTGAATTAACGGACTGGTAACATTTAAATTAATTTAATTCCTCAACAGCAAATCTGAAGCATGTTTTCAACTACTTGGGATTTGATGTTGAGGTGATACGCAATGCAACTGGCGAACAGATGATGAATAAAATAATTGATGTTCGTAAAATGGATCATTCCAAGTACGATTGTTTCGTGTGCTGTATATTGTCCCATGGTGACCTTGGAAAAGTTTATGGCATTGACAGTGTCCCTTGTAAAATAATAGATATGACTAGTGCATTTCGTACAGGGTTTTGTAAGACACTAGCAAACAAACCAAAGTTATTCTTTCTACAAGCCTGCCAAGGAACTAGACGGGCTGAGCAACACGTGCAAAATATGGAAACAGACGATGCTCCACCTACTGCTAGGCCTACAGAGAATATCCCGGATGATGCTGATTTCCTGCTTGGATATGCCACAGCACCTGGCAACGTGTCATACAGGAGCAAGACCTATGGATCATGGTACATTACAAAGCTGACACAAAATTTGAAAAAATTCCACCATACCAATCACATACTAGATATCCTAACACAAGTGAATAATGAAGTAAGCCAGGCTATTGCTAATGAGTCTAATGGCTGTTATAAGCAGGTTCCAGCTCCCCAGTATACACTAAGAAAGAACCTATACTTTCCAAAATTATAAATCAAGATTTTCGATTACGTACAGAATTATTTGTCAAAATTATTACATAAGCTAATTAATACAAATAATGTAACTAGAATAGAATAACATATATATAACTGTTAAAGATGTATTGTCCCCCAAAAAAAATGAAAAATGAAGATTAATAAAATCAGACTTTGAATAGGCCATTTTGTTGTTTTATATTAACAAAGTTAATTACTTCCGTAGAAAAAAAACACGAAAGAAATAATGTTATTACTTAATAAATGACAAAATAAATGGTTAATTTCAACCAAAAACACATTGGCTGGCAGGCAGCCAATTTGTCTTAAATTACAATTTTTCAGGTAAATAATTTGTTTTCTGGTTCAATATTTGTTCAAAGTGAACAACTATTATGTGACATTAAAATGGCATATTCAACAAAAACATTATTTTTTCAGGGGAACAATACTGTACATCTTTAATGAACGTTGTCAAATTTGTTTGGCGCTTTTTCATAATTAGTGTTCAAATTCATAATTATTGTGACTACATTTATATAGCACAGAGTACTGTAGGTAGTAAATTACATTCACTGGCGCTCTACACAAAAATAATGAAGAAAAAATATCTGTTCAAACATGCCAGAAAAAAATATAAGTGTACATACAGTACATTTCAGTTAATGTAATAATATTACAACCATTTTGAACATTGCAGTGTTTACATAGCACTGTAATATTGTATTTGCGCTTGTGTTTCAGTAAAATATTGTAGATAAGATATTATTTATAATAAAACACAAGCAATGCTATTCCTCTCTGAGCAAGTTTAATAAGTGCAGTTTCTTATGGTTGACCTGGGCACTTGTCAATATCAATAATCTATAATTATGGTTAATCTGACATAGGCGAGCACAATGGAAAAACTTCGGTACTAATCTCCGCCTTGGATACCTACCTTATCTATCTCAGATGTACCGCGAAACGTAGATTTGATAACATTAGTTTCCACTATTACGATATTGTTCCATATTTCTATCTTAGGAAGATATTATAAAGGGTTTTATAAGAAATTTTCTGATTTCAATCGGTAAATATTAACTCTACGCGCGGTAAGTAATTTCCGGGTTCACGGTAAGGTGTGTCAATCACCTTGCAAGTTCCCTGCATGGTGGGTTTCAACCAGGGAGTTGTAAAACGTTTTTTTTTTTAAACATTATATGGAGGTATATTTTTGCGCTATGGACGTTTCGGCCTACTTCGCGAGAAACATGATGTTGGTGTTTGGTAATAATAATAAATAGTGGGCTGATTAATAGTTTGAAAACAGCTTACGGCATTTCTTAAGTGAATTTTTATTCAACGTATCCTTCCTTAATGAAACATTTGCCCATTGCTGTGTAAATCAGTAATTAAAGTTGTGATGCGAAAAGTGTGTGTAATTATTCCACAGGTAAACCTAGGCATAAGAAACCCAGGAGGGAACAATACGTACATAACAGTAAGCCAACGAGTTAACAACCAAACACTACAAGTAGCAATAGATATATGACTTGTCCTTGTAGTATCGTGAGCGTGCGCAGCAAATAACAAATATCGTCTTGAACTATTACGTACTTTAAACAAACAAGTTAATAATGAAATATCGCACGCACGAGCAGCAAAATAGTAATAATCCAACGCCTTAACGACGACCCTAACAGACGTATCGTGAACACACAAGTATTGAAACAACTCAATATAATCATGATATATTAACTTGATCAAAATTGTTTGAGTCTAGCACTAAATTTGATTTGATTTTTTTTTACATTTATGGGCGAAAAAGTATCTTTTCTTTTTTACATTTGTGGGCGTTATCACATTTGTGGGTAATGCGTTTTTACATTTGTGGTTGTTTTCACATTTGTGGTCGTTTTCACATTTGTGGGTTCAACAGCTCTCCCTAAACAGAAAAGAAATCTTGTACAAATACAACTCTTAAGGTTTTTGTGGATGTTGATAATGAAAAGTAAATGAAGTCAGAGTACTGTAGTAATAATACTGTAATAGTTTTTGTAAATAACTACAGTAGTAGGTTTGATTTGTCTATAACTTTAAATTAATTTGTCATTTAAATATAAATTGTATGTTTATTAATAGGATTTTTGTTATGCTATTAATATTACATTGCTTGGTTTTAATGGTGGTGTTTTTAATAAGGTTAAAGATATACTCTTATAATAAAGAAATAGTTACACATTAAATTACAGTGATAAATCAGAATATATCTGTAATAATATATATCTAGTGAAGATGTACCGTATATTTCGGTGTATAAGTCGCACCTGTGTATAAGACGCACCCCCAACTGAGAGTAAAATATCGGTATTTTTTATATCGTCGATGTATAAGACGCACCTTATATTTCATCAAAACAATGTTTTTTTAAATTGTAATCAATATTATTGTAATAATATATTTTGTTATATCTACAACGGCGTCCTTTATTTAGGTTTTTTCTTACCTAGGCTCGACCGCGCCCAGCCTCAACAAGTTCTTTCTAACTTGTTATTCATGAGTTTCGCCGCAACATCGAGTGCATGACCGTGTGTGTAACACGCACGTGTGTGGGCTAGCCTCGCTCGATCATTTCGAGAGGGCGCACGTTTTCATGGACAATCGTATTCGATTAGTATCTATGTATCCGAGAAGTGTGTACGCTAGGTCCATGCTATAATCACCTGGAGAATATACTAGTCGAATACCGTACACCATGTGCCACCAAAAGAAGGGCTTGCGCTTGGGGTACGGCGATCGTGCGTATAACTACTGTATAAATAAATACTATTCCAATCGTACGACGTAAACGTTTACAAATGAAATTTTATCGGAGCGCCATAATGAACAAATCTTTTCATCATATTTAGTATAACATCATGCTAAAATGACTTGAAAACTAGGCCTAGGCAGAAGCAGGTTGCCATTACGTTAGTTAGTTACTGTAGCTAGGCCTAGCCTACTCAGGCCTAGCAAACGAGGTGACGATAGCCTAGGCCTATGTACAATCTGTGTGGTGAGGCATTTATGTTCGGTGTATAAGACGCACCCTTAATTTAGAGGTCAAATTTGCGTGTCAAAAGTGCGACTTATACACCGAAATATACGGTAATAATGTTCCCTCATTTTATGAATATTGGGGGAATTCCAATCATAGTTTTAAAAACAGAGTTCATGACAGTTGAAAATTGATTTAATTAAAACCATATCCAATGTATTTCCACAATCTAAAATAACAAGTTTTGTTAAAGAAGACCCAAAAGTCAAATTTGTGTGTACCAATTTACATGTAGGTTGCAACATCCCAAAAACCTTGCAAGTGGGATAGATGAATACCAAAGTAAAAATTACAATTTTGATGATATAATAAAGAATAACAAATGTACTAATAGTAATGAAGAAAGTTTTGAATTTTTTTTCTGTTTTTGTTTACTCATCAGTCGACCCAGGTACCTAAATTCTTTTTATCTATTATTGTGTAATATTGCAAAGATATGATAGAATGTAGTTTTAGAAGAATGAACTTTGTTGGATTATGAGATCTAGATCATAGTCCAACAACACACCCTAGAGTGTAATATTTGAATACATCAGGATGGGGAATTTCCAGATCAATTGCACATTATAGGCGACGAAGAACATTTTCATTTTCTAATAGATACATTACATTAAAATATGAAAACAAATTATCACTCTCAGACTCTTCCTAAAGCGAGGCAGGAGCCGTATACTACCATTATCATTGATTGGCTTCCTACTTAAAGACCCATTTACTACAATTTGTGACGTTTTGTAAAAATAATGCATATATATTATTACTTTAAAAACATTAAACCAGGTCTTAAATGTACGTTTTATGGTAATTACGATAAAAAAAGAGAAACAATGCACTAGTTACCATACAAACTATTAAGCAGAACCAGCAATAAAATAAACATTTATATTTGTTTGACTGAAAGACATACTGTATAGGGAAATATGTTTATTAACAATTAAAACAAAAATAAATGTTTATTATTGAATTAGATTTTAACAGTCATGTCACCTAATATTTGTTTAATTTTTGTTGACAGTAATAAAATGGAAATCAACATTTCTGACTACAACAATTTACTGAAATTGGTTGAATTTCATGCAAATTGGAATCTTGAAAATTCATCTAAATCATTTAAATCAGTCAAACAATCAATTGCAGAGCACAGAGAAGACAGAGGATCATTCACCATTGAGACTCTTCTATTTGAAAGTTACTTACATGTATCAAAGTTTAAAGGAAATACAATAAATAGAAGAAGCTAAGAAAAAGAATGAAGATGCTCTTCAGGAGATATCAAACTTACCTGATGGACCAATCAAAGATGGTTATAAATCAATATACTGGGCATTAAAATGCAAGTTTGCAACCAATCTCAAGCAGAAGAAAGAGAGTTACAAGAAACTCAAGGCACTTCTTACAGCATACGAGGGTGACAAAAAAACATAATTTGATGCGAGTATTTGTACAACCAAAGGGTTTGCACTTTCAATGTTATCAACATCAAGGTGCAAAGAAAGTGAAGATGAGCTGAAACATGCAACTGAAATATGTCCACAAAATGTTGAGTGGATGTTTCTGCTTGGGCATATAAAATGGCGAAGATTCACAAAAAATTTAGCAAAGTATCAATGTTTTGGATTAAGTGATGTTAAATCAATCATGAATAAAATTTTGAAACTAGACGCCAGGGGTGGCGCCAGGATCTTACCGACGCGGGGGCTACATTCCCCGACGAGGGGGGCTATGCGAGCGAAGCAAGCATCACAAGGCTGGGGGACAGGAAGCAACGCGTTCTAGCATCATTTGAGGTCATTTTAATCAGATTTAGGGTAGCCATTTTTTTCCATTTTTTATAATGCATAAATAAAATACTGCGTGCAAAAAAACGGTGCGCGACGACTGTTTCAATCCATATTTTTCAATTTAAAAAATAAAAGTTCAAAGAAAATTTAGAAAAATAGAGTTGGAGGTCCTGGAAATTGGACTTATTATACTTCAAAACATGAAACAAAATATATAAGTCCCTATCATGGTTGTGACTGAGCTAAGAAATGTTTGAAAAATAGAGATGTTAGGTCCCGGAAAATGCACTTCTTGTACTTCGAAATATGACCAGCTTTATTGTTGGGGCTGAGCTAAGAAAATGTTTAAAACTAGAGCTGCATTTTATACTTTGGAAACATCAGGCCCAGAGGCTTAAAAAACGCAAGCGTAGACCTTTTCAGTCGGGGAAATAAGTTTATTCCTCCCAAGTGTATGCCTGCGTACCATCTGGACTTCCGAGTGGTGAGAAATTCATGACATACAGGACATTGAAAATTTAATAACTTAGCTATAATAAGATGTTGGCTAAGCGAAAATGGCATGTTTTTTTGTTTAGTAATGGATGAAATATTTATTTTAGGTGCCCCACGGTACAGAAGGTTACTTGTAAATTAAAAAATTGGTGAACCTACGAACAATTAACATAATTCGTTTTTGCTGTAGTGTAGCGTCGTCGACACAGTACACGACGTAACCGTCGGTAAACTTCGCCTGGAAAATAACTACAGTACACATTTTGGTCCCTGGACGGAACATGATATCACGACCCAACGTTGAACGATTCGTACAAAGGGATACCGCCAGACAAGTGCGTACCTATAGCTATTGTTTAGTAGTAAGTTAGATCGCTGGCGATAATGAATGCATATAAAGTGCATAATATCACTCTGACGTACTCTCACGGTCAATGAAACATCGAGGTTTTCTAGGGGCTGAAGCTACGAAGTGAACGCGAACGAATTATATTCCCCGACAAAAAGTACCCGAACCGTCGGTAAACTTCGCCTGGAAAATAACTACATTACACATTTTGGTCCCTGGATGGAACTTGATATCACCCGTCTCGACCCAACGTTGAACGATTCGTACAAAGGGATACCGCCAGACAAGTGCGTACCTAGCTAATGTTTAGTAGTAAGTTAGATTGCTGGCAATAATGAATGCATATAAATTGCATAATAGCACTCTGACGTACTCTCACGGTCGGTCAATGAGACGTCGCGGTTTTCTAGGCGCTGAAGCTACCAAGTGAACGCGAACGTTTTTTACTGTATACAGTATTATATTCCCCGACAAAAAGTACCCGTGTTCCCTTCGGTAACCGTCGGTAAACTTCGCCTGGAAAATAACTACATTACACATTTTGGTCCCTGGATGGAACATGATATCACGCGTCTCGACCCAACGGTGAACGATTCGTACAAAGGGATACCGCCAAACAAGTGCGTACTAGCTATTGTTTAGTAGTTAGATCTCTGGCAATAATGAATGCATAAAAGTGCATAATAGCCCTCCTGACGTACTCTCACGGTCAATGGAACGTCGTGGTTTTCTAGGCGCTGAAGCTATATGAAGTGAACGCGAACGTTTTTTACTGTATATTATATTCCCCGACAAAAAGTACCCGTGTTCCCCGACGGGGGGTCTAGGCTCCCCGACGAGGGGGCTAGAGCCCCCGTAGCCCCCCCCCCCCCCCCCGCTGGCGCCACCACTGCTAGACGCTGATCATGCCTATGCAAAGGTGATCTTAGCTGACATATACAGAAGAGAATATGAAACAGAGTCTACAAGAAATGCATCAACAAACCAAGATGACGACCATCAACTTGTGTTTAAAGAGGAAGATCCTGCTGTAGTCAAAATAATGACTCTACTCAAAGAAGCACAAGAACATGCTTCCACACCAAGAGTATTGAGTATTGTTGCTCAATGTTATATCCGGATGGGCAGTTGTACATGTAGAAGAAAAAAAAAACAACTGGAAATGTAGTCAGCCTAAATGTGACTCCAGATACTTTAAAGAAGCTCATAATGTTATAGAACATGCTAAAGAAACATGTGGTGAAGCAGCCTGTATCTATGTTCAAGAGGCAGTTATTTACCGGGAAAAGAATGAAACAAGAAAACAATTACAATGTCTTGAGAGTGCCATCAGACTCAAACCATCTGACATTGGAGCCAGAATACAAGTAAATGCCCTCCATTTAATTAGAGAACACAGCGAAATATGTGATATGTATGATAATCTCCTCCTTGAGTTTGATGACGATCCATTTGAAAAGTTTGACATCAACCAGCAGTATGCACATTATTTGATATCAATAAAACTATATGAAGAGGCAACTTTGAGAAAACAAGTTTGTTTAGATATTGCTCTTGAATCATTTGTCAAGAACACTTCTGGTATTATGGACCTATTGAATTCATAGATGAGTACCAAAATTATGTTGATAAACTAATCAAATATTTACAAAAACCTTTTGATATCAAAATCCTAAAGTTAAATGGCCAAGGAAAATTTGTACCAAACTTAGAAAATGCAAAGCTTCATGAAAAGGTTGGTAACTTTGAGATTGCTTATAGTTATTATTAGGGAGCCTTGAGAGCATTTCACTATGGACGCTTACCAAATCCAAACCAAGAGCAAAAAAGAGAACTTCTCTTTAGTTTCGCCAGAGTGAATTTGAAGATTGTTAATCTTGATGTTTGCAGTAACATGTTAGCCATTATCAGAGGTGAGGATAAAGATCAAGAAAATGTCCGTCAACTTACCATGGACTTATTTGTAGCAAAAGGAGAGAAAGCAGCTGGAGATAGCATTAAGCAATAAGAATGTTTACATGTGCAACAGAAATGGGAAGTTTAGAAGGTGCAAAGCGACTATTACAAGAAACAAAACAGATGAAAGACCTTGCCTTAAGAAAGCGTGCTTTAAAAAGTATTGCATCTGCTGCCAATGGAAACTGGTGTCAACAGTTTAATCTGAAAGAGGAACTAGCAGCAATCTTGCCTTCTTGTGATGATGGATCTTTGATAGGAAAGGAATTAAAGACACTAAGAGATTGCCAACTTGAAATGGAATTCAGCATTCTAATGGGTGATGATAATTTAGTGACTAATTTATCAAATTGCTCCATGCTATGGAGTTTTTTGGGAAAAAACATTATCCAAAATCTAAATCTGTGGATTTTATTATTGTTCAGAAATCCAAAAAACCTGTTGACCAAACAATCCCAAGAGATACTGGCAAAAAGAGGATGGAAAGATTTTTAAAGTAGATTTACACACCTGTTAACATATCTTGCTTCGGTAAGTTAACATTTGTGATCAGAATTTTTTTGTTCAAATCACATTTTAATTGTTTGAAGGAAATGGCAAGTGTGTGCAAACTAAGACTATGACACTGACAGCATGGAGGTGCTGACAGCATGTATGTATAAGCTGTTACATTGGGATGGTATACGAAAGGAGACGGTAAATTAACAGAGTGTGATGGTTAAATTAATCAAATACAGTCGCTATGATGAACAGAACAGAGTGTACTGGGCTTATATGCATTATACGCAGTTTTAGTCCTTTGTATTTAAAGTTACTGTCTCCTTCGTTTACCGTGCCAATGTGAAAGTTCAATAGTATGATTTCAAGTACAGTATAACCTATTTATCCTTTAGTTGATAAAATTTGATATATTTTTCTACTCATCATTACTAAATGAATACTACTCTACTTAAAACAGTTCATTTTATTTTCTTATAAGATTCAACCTGAAACTAAGTCCAAGTTTGAATGGATGAAAGACTTTACTTGTCTCAACAACAATGACAAACATCGACACTCACTACAAAACTCAAGAAAAACCATTGCTGTTGCAATTGTGTTCTAACATTGAAGAAATAGTGGAAGAAATATTTATACAAGTGGTGCTGGATCACTGATCAGGAACACTCTGGTTTTATGGGCGCAGACTCGCGAGAAAAGGGAGGTCATATATAGTGAGGATAATTACTTTTTGATGGCTACACTTTACGGTTAGAAATAAGTTGTTAATATTACACAAGTCTGGTTGTCATGTAGACACACTAGATGTTCCCCTTCTCTCTTAAATAAATTCATCTGGTTCCGAATATAATTAACTGGAACATTATTACTTTTTGTTGAACCAAAACACGACAACGACGCGCTACACAAGGTCTCTAAGACTGTACAGACCATCCAAACAGTTATTTAAAGAAGTTGACAGCATGTCAACGAAACATCACTAAGGACGTATTTATACCAATTGTGTATGTATTTTTTGCATCAAAAAAGTAATAATTTTTCAGTTCCTCTTCTCCCTTCCCCTCTCCCATTTCCAAAAGTTCTTAATTAATCTACTTTGGCCAGGAGACTCCCATATTTTAAAAGTCTTCTGGCCTAACATCGTGCTCCTGGTTTTTCACATTTTCTCCCGGATTACTAAATGTGTTGTTTTCTACATTCAAATATAACAAAACACCTTTATAGTATACACACAAATAAATTTACAATATTTAAGCCATTAACGATAATTTTTTATTTTTTTCTGAACGGAAAGGAAATTCCCCACACATAGATACCGCTTGCTCGTCACACAGAACTCCTTATGTCTCCCTGGTCTTGATAATAAAGGGCGCTGTTGACCTTAACAAAATACCACCTCCCGTTTTTAAAACTTCAGATGTGGTGTGTATCCATTTTTTCAAGAGATTGGAGCTGTACTGAAAGAATTGACAACCCACTACTGTATTACAGCATAGCGATATTATACTTAGTGAACTACTCTATGATTACAGTAATTATAGTTTTATAATCCTTTCATGAATAACAAAGAAAATAGTGTTGATTTACATGAGCGTAATAAATAAAAATTAAAAAGATGAAGGTGGCATTGACTGCCTACAACCCCTAAAAAAGACAAACTAATTTACAGCAGGGTAACATAATAGCTGTAAACATACTTTACTACAGCCTTATCATTACTCTCTACTTGGGTGTAGTATTGCCCTAATTAGTGAATAACAAGCAAGTAACTCATTTTAATGATGTTATCTTAATATAAATTGTGCTAATAATAGCATCATCATGAGCAATGATGACATCATCCTCTTCAGTGATCAATTGAACTCTATCATCTATCAGGTGATTTATTCTTATTTTAGAGTATCTGCTTTGTTTTATTTTGTGTTTCTTTCTCTCTCATAGAACTGTGTGCTGGGAATATATACGGGGAATATAATGCCGTTAAGGTTTTTTTGTTAAAAGAGGTCGATGGCATTAACCAAACCTGCTCAAAACCTACTGTAACTTAATAAATACCCGCAATGTGATATGGGCATTCCGTTATAAACACATAGGTAGTCTTGCATTACTTTTCATTTAAATTGATAAAGGGATAAATATGTACGTAGTTTATTTTCAATTACAGTACAACCTCCCATTATAAAGAGGATTATATTCTCAATAAAACGAACAGGGAAAATGCACTAGGGTCAACCTCTATAAAGGAGACAAGTAAGAGGGGTTGGATTTTGAAAGTTTCTCCTTATTAAGGGTTCTGCTGTATCTGCATGCTGCGTATAGTTTAATATTCAATTGCAATACAGAAATTAAAGTTGCTTGTATCAGTGTATTTTTATGAAATCCTCTCTTGAACTTAAAAACTCAAGGACTGAAAGAATAACTACTGAAAAACCTGTACACACCATTTTATAGTCAACATCATTATTATAATCACATTAATCAAATAATACAACATGCAACATGAACAGTAGATCCTGTAGCCAAACTAAAAGTAGTATGGTAGGAGATTTGTGAAGCATGGGTTCCAGGCCCATCTAGTGTATACCATAATTATTGTATCCTTTAGGCAAGATTCTTTACTCTCAATGCCTCTTCCTTTGATTGGGATGTAAATCTGTTGGTCCTGTTGATCATGGTAGGCCTCCTTGAGCCAGTAGAGGCCTAATCTTAATTTTCATAATAAATTTACATTGGGAGAAGTTTAAGACGATATGGACCACCAGTCCAACATGAAATTTGTGTATATTCTGCATTAAGAATCTCATTCTACAATTTAAGTAACTTCCTATATTTTATGAACAACATCAAATGCACTTACCGGTAGAAGAAGCAAAGACTCTACAGAATGCCTGATAGCACCGCGTTGAGATTTACAAAAGGAGACAAATTCCCGACTTGTGGCCACCTTTTGATGCAGAAGACTTAAGATAAGAAAAGAGGTGTGTATACAATAAGAAATCACAACAACCAATAATTATATTACAATAATAATTAATACAATAGGACTACAATTGTTTAATTAAATTTCTAAAAGCATATAATATAATCATTTTTAAAAATTCGAAAGCATTTACAATATGCAACTTGTTTGTTGAAATGATAACAAGTAAATTTAACTAAATTGATGTTTTCATTTTTTTTCTTTGTTGCATCCTCTCTTTGGAATGAACTCCCATCAAACATTTAACAACTTTTGATTCAGTTAAAATAATTTAAAAACTCATTAAAAATATGTTTGATTATTGACAAATATCATATAAATCTGTCATTTTGTTAATAAATGCAGTATCCACCTCAGAGTATGATTGTGTGAACAATAAATCTGAATTAAATTTAGAAATGTAACACTAAACAAGATGATATGAGGAGCCGAGCAAAGTTAGACTCATAATATTAGCCCTGTGCTGACTAAGACCCCATTTACACTTACGTTTGGGTCCAGGGCCGGTCCTGGGCCGGTTGCAAATATTTACCTTTTAGGCCGGCCCCAGAGCGTTTACACTAGCGACGCAGATTACTGGTCGTAAATAATTTTATCGGAAGTACCATTGCATGCTGGGATACGAAGTACAGTTTGTTTACATTTTTCTCTCTCGATCGTCAATTCAACTCTCCGCGCGAACCGACCGTTTTATATTTATACTGTATTGTTGTTTTTTGTCCCATTAAAAACAAAATGAACTCCACTGTTTTATATATAATATGGCTATATTTTATGTATATGCGAAACAAGCGGAGGAATACTTTATTGAAAGAAGATGTCGGAAAATAAATTTAACTATATAATGAAGAAAACAAATTGTCGCCCGAAAAGGAGGAAGGTACGGTATGTACTGAGAATGTCGGATCGTCATAACAACAACCTCATAAAAAGGTCAAACGTTGTTCACGGTTCACTGCGTAAGCCGGCCCAAACGTAAAAGCCGCTCCTGAACCTACCTGGAGAGGTGGCCCAGATCTGCGTCCGGCCCAGGGCCGGCCTAACTTTTTGGAGTATTTACACTTATCAATTGCCGACCCAGGGCCGGCCTAAATCGTAAGTGTAAATGGGGTCTAATAGGTGCAAATAGGCACTATTTTAAATAACAACTACAAGGAGCCAAAAGTCTATACAGCTCTTAATTTGTGGTTTTACAGTAATAAAATTCTGGATATTTGAATCTCACATACACATTGGCAATAACTTATACCCTTCTTGACTTGCCACATGATTTATTAACCAAAAACTGCACACAATACAAATCATTATTTAGCATACAAGTTGGTAATCTGAAGTAAACTTAACCAATTGAACTCGTTAGTGCGACACAATCAAGGAGTATCAATTATTTCATAGGTTGTGTTTGTACTAAAATCAATTAAACATGTAACTCTTTGGACTCAATTAGAAGAACCGTTCGTTTGGAATACAAAAGTTTACTCAGGTAAACTCAACAAAATATTTCATACTTGGGTGACAAAATTGTACTGTGATGTCCCATGTGCGGCGCCAAGGCTAGGAACCTGTTGTCGATGAAATACAGTAGGCATAGCCTGTTTTATATGTTTTCCTTTCTTAAGCCACTTTTTAAAGATTTTAATATTACAGTAAATGTCAATGACCTATTGTGTCAGCTGCTGCATCTATTATTTATAAATTCTTCCATAATAATCTATCTACTGATACTTATTATTTTATAGTTTTTTCTCACATAGGCCTAACACCTCAGAACTATAATTTACGGTTCCTCTTATAAAGTTTGCTACCATTTTTTAGATCAAGAATTCTACGAACATGGGATAAGGATGACAGTTAAAAAATGCTTAATCCACTAACTAATCAACTAAATTTTTTAATAACACTTTAAAATAAGTTGTAAGCAGTTTTTTTTTTATGTTGATTTGTTATTGTTATCTTTTTTTTCCTGTAGTGTATGCGACAAGAAATTTAGTTTTCTTCTAATACAGGATACCCAATAATGGTCTACAAAATGATTATATAATAATATATGTATTATTTTGCCATTATTGATATTAATAAATGTCCTTGAAATGAAATGAAACTTGTCGCTCAGATTCTTATTTTCATGTGATTAATAGGCTTGCGTTTAAGGTGCAAATGAAAAATCCAGTAATGCTGGAACGTTTTAGAAACAGCTGATTTATCGCAAGTTTTGTATCCAGGGGTACAGTATAGGCCTATATTTATTAATTTAACAGATAAACAAATATGTATGAAATGTATGTAACATACCTGCTAAGCTGCTTATAATTTGTATAATAATCCACATATATTTTCCAAAAATCTTCACCAAAAAGACATCCTGTTTAAACAAAAATTGTTAAAAAAGCTTTAAATTTGTATTAAATAAAATAATAATAGTAGTGCATAATTGTTTCACATTTCAGTACAATAGACTAAAAAACACTGCAATGACGAAATAAATAATAATTTGTTCCAGTGTTAGCATCAGAATTGGACAGCAAGATTAAGAGACATATTTTAAGAACATCTTAATAATATTAGAATGTTATATTATGCATACATTTATCAAAATGAACATTATTTCAATTAAAAACATACCTAATGTTGTATCCTCTTCTTTCCAGTCATCAGTTATTTTCTTTAACTAGAGGTAGGTAAAAGAATAAACTATTACATAATGTATGTATTTTCAAAATTGACTGATATGAACCAGAAAAAAAAGTATAACACTGCCCTCTATAAAAAGCAAACTTTTTGCTGAATAATATTATATTGAACTTGAATTACCTTAGATAACAGTGTTGAACTAGCATTTAAAACAGATTCTAGCTTTCCAAAGACTACTTGATACTCATCCTCTGTCAAAAATGGTTCATCTCTAAAATATAATATTAACATTACTTCAGTTAATACTAAAATGTTTTCTATTGTGAAAATCAAAGTACTGATCCACAACCAGCCGTACATGTGAACACCTTGGTATCTCAATCAATGGATTATATTACCGCGTGCATAAGCCATGTTATTCTTATGCTGTATGTGTAACACCAATATGTAACAAAACATTACAAAAATATTTTTTTGATGTAAAAAATGTTAAATTGAGTAATACGATATAAAATATACATTTATAATAAACCTTATTTTGTTTACTTACTTTATTGGATTTGCATATGTAGTTTGTAAACACTTTAAAAGATCTAAGTAACTTTCTTCAGTATAGGCCAAAGCTTTCAGATGATACAACACCTTATCATCACCTTAATTAACAATCTTTATACAGTTTAGTACATCAGAGTAATAATGGAGTTGGAGTTATCAATTCAATGTTGAACTCTTTGTAAAAGGACAAGAAAGTGTCTGCTTACAGGAGGTGACCATCAGAGGTTTACAGTGGCGTAATGCAGGGGCCTGAGGCTCCCCAAGTTCCCCCCCCCCCCGCCTCCAACGCTGGAGGCCTCGGCTTTTTTAGTCTTTATCAACATATTTTAATGCCTGAATTTCTATCTGGGCTCTGGAGCTTAGCCAGTGAGCGCTCATAGCTGTTAAGCTACTAGAGGTTTGTTAGCTAGAAAGAAGACCAAACTTTTAGCTTGTGTATGGCAATGATGATATTTTGTGTTGCTCAATACTCCAGGTATTTGAATTTATTTATTTCATTATTGGTTGGTCAAAAAGTGTATGTCATCTTATGGAGAGTAATAAACTTACTGTACAAGATGTACCCTATGCACTGATTAGATAGTAACATAGGGGTTTTTAATGCGAGAGTTTTCTAAAAAGGGAAGTTTAGTAAATATTTAAAAATTAATTCAAATTTCAAAACGAAAAAAATGCAGTATGGAAAAGTTAAGAAACCCATTATGATTTATACAAGTAGGAAATATAAGCAAAGTAAGTAATTCCTGAGTAAATACTTTTTGTACCCAATATATAGCACTGTAAAAACAGGCATCATTTTTAGTAGTAGAAAGAACTGATAGTTTCTCTAGATTTAAAAACAAAATGTTTACCTGTTCCGAAATCATCATCTTTTGGAAACTCTATTAAAATGTCTTTGTCATTGAGTAAAACTGCGTCAGCATCCTCATTAACAACTGCACGACTTGTAGCCAACTTGACGCGAAAATGTGGTAACTTGTGTTGAAATATCACATCAGCTATCAGATCACGAACACGCATTCCATGTTCACCAAAAAGCTGACAATTAAGAAACAAAATCAAAGAGTGTTAACATTCCTTCAAAAGTACAGTTAACATGAGGTCAATAGATAAAAAGCTGAAGCACCTCCAACTAAGGGCCTGTTTCTGCTGCAACTGCTCAAAATACGGTATAAAAATACGGTATAAAATACGGTATTTTTTATACCGTATTTTTTAGTACCCCGTTTCTGCTAACAATACTTCTTGGGTGGTCGTGTTAAATTTCATCTTTTTTACCCAAATTGCCATTCATTTATTTGATCGATAATTAAAAGTCGCAATAAAGGAAGTTTTACGTCTCACTTTCAACAGCCTAGCCCTATTGATAGAGATGTTGTGAGAGCACAGAAAACATCGTAATGGGGACAATTAATTCGTTCCCTCCCCGAGTTATTGTATTTTGCAATGTTGTACTGCTTTCGCAGGCTCTTCAGCTTTGAGTTTACTTGCTTTGGAGACAAGTTTATTCCATACTCCTGCTTTATTTTTTTAGAAATGTGTTTATAAATGTGGTTGTCCCTTTTATTACCTTTTAGTTGGTCAGACATTTTAGCTTCCCCACACACATTTATTTAGTAAAACTGTAACGTATTCGCTCCACATTTTCGCCGAATATATATATATACATGTGTGTAAAGCAGCTAACAGCGACAGAAAATAAAAACACGAATGGTGACCTTTTGTCATGTAAAAAAAAATACGGTATTTTTTATTGGCAGCAGAAACGGGTACAAAAAATACGGTATAAATTTGTAAATACCGTATTTTATCCACAAATTTTGTGGAGAAAATACCGTATACAAAATACGGTATATTTTTTATGAGCGCAGTTTCTGCTGCCAAAAATATACCGTATATATACGGTATTCAAAAAATACCGTATAATATACGGTATTTAGTTGGCAGCAGAAACAGGGCCTAAAATATTATATCAATGTATGTCTCATTTGAGGAGTTGGATAGCTGAGTGGTTAGGACACTTCACTGTCGTATAGATAGACCCGGGTTCAATGCCCGACAACTCCCACTCCACTCAGCTGTAAAATGAGTACCTGGTTGAAAATACTAGGGAGAAAAAAGGCGGTGTGGGAAGGAACTGGCCACCCTACCACATAATGCCGAGGCTTAGTACAATGAGCTCCTAACAGCTCATTCCCCTACGTTCAGAGAACACGGGACTCACCCTTTACCCTTTACCTTTATGTCTCATTTAGTAGTACTACAGTAGGCAGCCAGGAGGTTCCAAATGAGATAGGGAGAGGCATGTGTGTAAGAATCTATTGGTTGGGCCTGTCAAAATTTCCTGGGGAAGCTCCCGGAAGCACTTTACACTTTAGGTATTATTATGCCGCAACCGGCTCAGAGCCAACATCATAAAAAAAAGAAGCTTAAAATCTAAGAAATCATTGTACAGCTAACAAACAAAAAAAGAGTTGCGGTTGTACATGATAAAAGACAAATATATATAAAAAAGTCAATCCATTCCACTGTATGCATTTTTATTAATACCACCCTGGCCTAAAAGTAATTAAATGAAATGTAGGTGTATAGAGCAATACTGTAACAATAGTAATATTTTTCCAACAAATTATTATTTAAATACATATACAGTGAGTGTGACTGTCAAATTGGTTTTTGTTTTGTTTCTTTTTCATATCCAAATGAATAAAGCGAATTTATGAAAAATGAAAAATTACAAAATAATACAACCTCTGTCCATTTTGGTATTTTTATATATTAATAAAATTACTTCTTCTTGTTTATTTTTTTAAAGTTAATGGTAGGGTACAGTATTATTTATTTTTTTTAATGCCAAAAACAACATTTTGGTTTCTTGGTAAAATCCAGTAGCGATTTTTAAAGGAGGGTACTTTTTTCCAAAAAAAGAGGGCAAAAGTCATCATTATCTAGGCTAGCTACGACTATTTACCATCCTTTTACTAGTGGTCTTATGTCTCTTAAAAAGGGCACTTAATAATACAAGAAAGTGCAGGCTTGTTGTAAAGTTGTGAAGAAAGGCTTTCAAACGATGCAAATAGAATAAAACTAAATGTGAAAAGATAGATATTTATTTCACTTTAAAAGGGTTAAAAGTTAGTCAGCCTTTTAAACAGAACAATAACTAAATCGAAGCCGCATTCACTATAAACTGAATAACTAGGTGACTATGCTATATAAAAATAGCAATACCATTTGTATTTAACAGTAAATCCTCATAATAAATAGGAATTACAAATATTCCTTGATAAATGAATACCATAACTTTGTATTCACTCAATTTCACTAAATTGTAAAACCAACATATTTTCTATCCTACTACTATTACTATTAGAGCGTGAACTAGGTCACAGTGAAATGAGATGTATAACATATACCTGATTGTATTCTTGCAATTTGATTAGTCAATTCTGCATTAATGTGTCAATTGGAATTAGCCCTATCTAATGAGAATTCAGTTTGATTGACTTGTTGTGCATGTCATCTATAAAGCCTGGTTTCTATAAAATCGCTACACCGTCGCTACAGCGTTTTCATTGAAACCGCTACACGCGCAGATGTCGCCGACGCAATCGGCTTTTAGAATTCCATAGAATCGCTACGCTTGGTCATGTAGCGATTTTATGGAAACCAGGCTTTACAGTAAGTTCTACTCCGTATCTAAAGTTGGAGTACTGCCCTTTTTTTAATTGCTTAGCTTCCCGTCCTAGCATTTATCAATGATTTACAATGAATAAAGTAGATGTGTTATAAAATAAATAATGTTTTGTATTCGTTGAATGGGGAGAATGGCATTTGTTGAAAAATAAAGCAGTCAATTTTTCAACTGGAAGTATGGGAGGTAGTATGGGAGATAGAAAGAAGAATGAGAAACATTTCCTAAAAGCCTTAGAAGGTACGTCGCACCCTCCAATATTGTCAAGTTGAACTTGTCTTTCACACACTTTAATATTCTTATAAACATGCAAGTCTTTCTTCCGACTCCCGTCTAGCCTCTCCCTCATCTTTTCTTCTCCCCACATATTTAATACGAACCTCGTAATTGCATCGGTCTACATTTTTTAGTTAAATAAAATACTCACTATCTAGAGAAATAAAAATGACTAGGCCTAGGTCTCATCGCGCGGTTTTGACTGCGAGTTGACCGCAATCGTCAGTGCAGCAGAGTTAAGTTTTTTGGGTCAAATTGAGACCGAAATTGTGTTGCAGCTAAAAATTGCTCCACGGAAACCAGTTTCAGAACGGTTCTTTGCGATCGACCAGAATTAGTTGGGGTATTTGAAACCGTTTTTAAGATCGGTTCTATTTTGTGGAGACCCATTTCTCCTGGCAAGACAAAACCGTTGAAAAGAACGGTATTAAAAACGGTATTTTCTGCTCAATAGAAAAAGGCCCTTATATAGTATCACAGCTCTGTGTGAAAGCGGATTTACTGATTTACTGTACAACTTAACTACAATTTAATTTATTAACTAGAATACACTAAATGAGAACTTTTAACTGTTTTCTACATTCAAATTCCACTGCTTTCAAAGTTCATTACTAACCTTTTTATCATTGGTATTTAGGCTATCTAGCGAATTTCTCTTACTATCATAATCCTTATCAGAGGACGTCTGGTTAACCAGCAGCTCACCAGGCATTGATGAACGACGTCTGTTTGAAAATTTATGAAACCAATCATTATGTTTCCATTGTCTCTCACTTTTTTCTTGAAATATTTTCAAAGTGCATTCAATATTTAGAGTTTTTCCTTCTTCATCCTGGATGTTAGAAATGACCGGTACAGATTTCCGTCGAGCAAGTAACTTACGATTCATAACGATTTGTGTTGAGCAAACATGAATGCTTACCGTTTTTGTCTTCGTGAATGATGTGGACAAAGTTTTTGTTGTTAATGTTGAAAACCCTGAATATTCTATGTGCTGTGTTGTTCCTGTTATTCGATATGTTCGAAAGTTTCTTCTACTTTTTTCTATTACAGTAAATCATTTTGCAAGTATTTATAGTATAATTCCAAACTATTAGCAACTAAATCAAGCAAACAGTACACCATTAGCATTCAAGATGATAAACTGTCTTGCAATAAAAATCATCAACTTATGACATTACCTATCAGAGTTAGCTGGTGAAATGCACAACTTTCAAAGATATTTCCACAGGTGTTTATTTATTGAAAATACGGTAATGAATACTATATTACAAGATGGTGAAAGTTAACACTTCAGCTGCATAAATCAATCAATCGATCAACTGTTTATGTAAATCATAAAGTATAATGTTCATGGACTTCTGCCAAAGACAACTTCATCAACAAAAGAATCCAATAATTAAATTGAGTAAATCCGTAATTCTACAGTGTAAACAAATCTAATCATTATTTTGTATACAGTAAATTCAAAATAATGTTTAGTTTAACATGATTCCATGAAGAAATTTGTAATAAATATTTACAAACTGACACATTCAGGTACAGAAAAGGTAAATAAACTGAAACTCACGTCATCATCATCAATATAATGGAACAACCCATCACAGCTATGTACTAAATATTCAAATTGTATGTTGAAAGACCAATCAACTAGTATAACCACACCTCTTAATTATTCAGATAATAAGAGGTGGTTATTGTAAGCTAATAAAATGATTGTGTAATTGAATTCAATGAAATGTACTTTTAACAACAATGAACACTATTTGTCTACAGAAATCCTTTAGCTTATTTTTATTTTTGTAGCCAATTGTTCGGATTTTAATCATCCGTGATAAAAAAAAACAACCATGCTTCAGAATAAACTGAGGGTCAAGCACTCCTAACCAAAATTGTAATTGTTTTCATTAAAAGCTTTTTTTAAAACGGTACCTTGTGGTATTCACTGCAAAGTACAACATATTCCATTAAAAAAAGCAGTTTTTAAGTTATGATGTAAGATTTCAAATAAATCTTATATTAAATGGGAACTCACACTAATTATACATTGCAAGGAACTATGAATACTAATTAACGTATCTTATTAACTAATATCATTTTAAATAAATTCTAAAAAATCTCAGGACACTTTTTCAAATTATAAAATGTTATAGCGCCAGACATTAACTTAAAATGTCTTTAAAGCAGCAGACACAGAAAAACTTAAAATGTCTTTAGAGTAGGGAAAAACACACTTAAATATAAAATATCTTTAGATTAGATAAGAACACGGAAACATTTAATATGTCTTCAGAAAAGGGACACAATACATTTAAAATATCTTTTAAGAGCATAAACACGTTTAAAAATAAAATATCATTAGATTAGATATTTAAAATCTCTAGAGTAGGGACACAGACATGTGCCTGTAGAGCAGCGACACAGGACATTTGAAATGTCTAGAGTAGGGACACAGACATGTGCCTGTAGATCAGTGACACAGGACATTTAAAATGTCTTTAAGAGTTAGGGACATAGGCATGTGCCTGTAGAGCAGGAACACAGACACATTGAAAATGTCTATTATAATTCTTAGATAATTTCTTAAACATGTAGGCCTACTGTACACATTTAATACTGCACATGATCAGACTTTAATCATAGCAATTGCCTCATTATGTTGACATTCCAGTGTAAAAAAAATGTGCAACATAAGGTAAATATTCATATGTACAGTAGCCTGGAAGTCTACTAGCTTTTAATAATGAAATAAAATATGACATTAAACTGTTGAAATATTATAAGATGATGTATAGCTAAAAATACCCATGCAAATATACAGTGCATTCAGATTGCCTAAACCATCATTGGAATAAAGTAATAGTTGACAAACTTTATGAAATTTAATCTAATAATAAAAGTAAATGACTGGAATTACCAAACAAGTTAATAAGAGAGGTCAGAGAATAATTTCGCCAGTGTACAGTAGCATAGCAAAAAGCTATACAAAACAACCTTTTTGCTACACATTTTTAAAATTGTGTAGCAAAAAATACAATACAAAACTATGTTTCTCGACTCGAAAATCAGTTTTATTAGCAATATTGCTAAACAAAATTTAAAAATGAAATTTCCCCCTGGAGGTTAGAACCGGAACATGAGTCTGGTGTAGGTGCAGCACTGATCACAGGAGCAGATTCAGCATGTTGAAATGGGGGGGGGGGGGGAGCGGGCACCACAGACCAGGTACACTCGCCACAACCTCCACCATGGGGTAAACCTGTGGTCAGAAATGGTACTCTCGCACATAAAAAAAAAAGAAGTGATAAATGGCACCTCTAATTGGCTGTACATGTATTGCGCAGAAATCAGATATCAGCAATTGTAATTTGTGTAATCACACAGGTGACGAAACATTTTTGTGTGTTTTGTGGGAACCACCGATCGTTTGATTGTTTTGATCATTCTTCAAACAGAGTCAGTGTTTTGCATTCAATGCGTACTGTATAGCCTATAGACGCACTCAACAAATTGATAAGTTAAAACATTTACTACAATAAATGCATTAATGCTGTACGCGGTTAAGTAGATATTTATACAAAGTTGTGCGGCTATGCCAATCTCCACCCCCTGCCACCCTTTGAATCCGGCCCTGGATTAGTCTAGAGAGACCATGTGCGAGATAAAATGTTCTGCTTATGGGTATTTGCGTCAAAAACCAGAATCCAAAATCAATCAACCATGAACTCTGCCGATCATCATGGCAAAGCTCAGCTTTGATTGGCTTACAGTGAAATCATGGTTTTTGTAGTCGATCTCTCACAGGAATATTCACAAAATTCTAATCTAATAGATTTGAATTATAAATGCCTGATATTGAGAAAATAACGTTTTTTAACACTTTTAATAAATATTTCACAGACATGGCATGCTTGGAACTTGGCGTATGAAAACATCACCGGGCAGGCGTTCAAAGGTTTTTTAGTAAACAAACCCTGTACACGCTGATGATAATTGATAGACGATATTTTAACAATATATCATTCACATGTTTGATGGTTGGAATGTTTGAAATAATAAATATTAAGGTACTAATAACAATGGACTCAACTCAACAACACTATAAAGTAAAAACCCATTTAGTAGGCCAGGCCCAGGCTGATTTTTTACACCGAAAATTTGATGATCATTCTGGAGTTGTCCCTGGAAAACTAAGTAATTAATCATTCCTTATGAGACAACAAAATGGATAATAATGTTATTACACAATTCCAACCACATACAACTTATATTTATTTTAAGCTGCAACATGGTCTTTGTTATAACAACTAAAATCGGTCTACTGCCATCTTATATGAACAATTAAATAAAACTCTCTCTGAAAATCTGTGTAAAAATGACCAGTGCTTTATTGGAAAATCAAATTGATTGATTAAAACACATGAAATAAAACCAGTGTAATGCAACTGATGACTTTATTTGATCATTTTATTTCCTTAAATGATCCAGGGTAAATTAAGGTGAGAGCTTTGACCTCTAGATCTAAGTATTACTTATTTATTTATTTGTTCTTTCTTTAAACTGAAATACACTTTCAATACAAATGTACTGATTTCCAAAGTGGTTCAGTAAACATATTTACAACAAAAATAAAATATAAAAGAAAAACAAAAAGAAAGAAAACAGATATAAAACTATTTACAATTGTGAAGGCAAAAAGGTTAATACATATATGATTTCTATAGTGAAGATTTAAAAGTTGCCAAAGACATATGGAGTTCTGATTTTATGTTATTTGGTAGAGAATTCCATAATTTAGTTGATCTATAAACAAAAGTTCTTTTACCCTGAGAGTTATTCCATAGCGGAATAGATAAATCATTATTACTTTGGGAGCGAGTGCATTTATTATGGTTATCTACAGTAAATTGAAATAATATTGTTAAGTATCTTGGAGCTATTTCTTTTAAACATTTAAATAGCATTATAAGAATATTTTCATTCCATTTTTCTGTAAGTCTACTCCATCCAAGAGTATTTAAGATATCATTAATAGGGGTATACATGTCTACTGATAACAATATTCTACCTATAATCGGTTGATTAAAACCTGAAGAGAATCTGAAAAACTTATGTTACAATTGGACCAAACACAGCAACAATAATCAAATAATGGAATAATTAAAGCATTTGCTAACATTTTTAAAGTATACATAGGAAGATACATCTTAATACGACGAATCACACCGATACGTTTAGCTATTTTACAAGACATTTTGTCAATATGTTCCTTCCAATTTAGTTGAGGATCAAACATGACACCTAAATACTTAAAAGAATCAACTCTTTCAATAGTATCATTATTATGAAGTAAAGTTATATTCTTAAATGTTGCCGTTTTCTGATTTGTGCTGAAAACCATAAGCTTGGTCTTATTAAGATTTAGTGTGAGTTGATTATGATCAAACCATTCTATAATTTTGTTTAGATTGATATTGAGTTGATTCTGAAGTATTAAAGGGTCAGATGAACTACATAAGAGTGTTGTATCATCTGCATACATCACACATTTACATGATAAAAATTCAGGAAGTGAATTTACGTATAAAATAAATAGTAAAGGTCCCAGTATTGATCCTTGTGGGACACCAATATTAACATTCATAGTTTCAGATTTTGTTGAATTTATACAAACAACTTGAGATCGTCCACTTAAGTATGATTTAAACCAGTGAAGTGCAATATCATTTAAGCCATATTTCCTTAATTTGGTAAGTAATATTTCATGGTTAACTGTATCAAATGCTTTCTTCAAGTCAAGAAATAAAGCAGCAGATGAAATACCTTTATCAAAGTTATCTAAAATATAATCAGTAACATCTAAAAGAGTAGTTTCTGTAGAGTGACCTTTTCTAAAGCCCGATTGGGAGGGATTTATAAGGTTGTTAGTTCTTAAATACAAGTATAATTGATCATGCACAGCACGTTCTAAGAGTTTTGAAAGTATGGGTAAAACAGAAATTGGGCGGAAATTATAAGGGTCTGACATATCCCCATCTTTATATACAGGTGTTACCTTAGCTAGTTTCCATTCATCTGGAAATCTAGAACTGAACATAGAAAGATTACAAATATATGAGAGTGAGTCACAAATTATCGGAGCAGCTAGTTTAAGAAGTTTGCAATCAAAGTTATCAACACCCATAGCTTTATTAGTTGACAATTTACATAACTGGTTAAAAATGTAATCAGGGGTAAGAAGATCAAATTCAAATTTGTTACCCGCAAAACAATTTTCTGAAGTGTTACTAGTATAATTATTGGAGTTAGTATTATTGGAGTTAGTATTATTGGAGTTAGTAAATTGATTTGCTAAAGAACTTCCAATTGAAGTAAAATGAGCATTGAAAACATTGGCTATGTCCTTATCATTGGATGTATAGTTTTTATTATTATCTTTATATACATTATTTATACTGGGTTTAGTTTTAGGTATTAATTTATTTATTGTATTCCATAATTTCTTGGGATTTTTAGCATTTTCGTTAATAGTATTTGTACAATATTTTCTTTTTAAATTCCTATTTAAATTATTAACTTGATTTCTCAGTTGTTTCGCTTTGTCCCAATCTACAGGTTCATTAGTTTTGTGAGCTTTCTTATAATAGTAGTCTCTGTCTTTTGTTAATCTTATATAATCAGTGGTTATCCATTCAGGAAGTGATCCTTTCACTCTCTTTGTCTTTAAAGGGGCATGCCGATTACATAACTCACCAAATAAGTGTTTCCATAGCAACCAGACAGTGTTAACATTAGAGTAAAGCTTGATTTGATCCCAGTCAATACATTTTAAATCTTCTATAAATTTGTTTTGGTCAAATTTTTTAAAAGAACGAGAGGTTATAAACTTTGGAGGAATATGTGTTTTTTTAGTTTTTCGAATTAGATATATTAAGGAGTGATCACTTATTCCATGGCTTGATACTCCTGCTGTTGAAATATTACAATTAGTGACAAAAATCAAATCTATAATTGTTTTACTAGTGTTAGTTATTCTTGTAAATTCATTAATTAGTTGGTTAAGATTACTATTTTTAGCTATTTTATTAATTTTTCTTGCGTTAGTATTATTATTTATATCTAAGTTAAAGTCTCCCAAGATCACATCATTATATAATGATGTACTTTGTTGGAACATGTTGTCAAGTTCATTTAAATATTCAACTTTAGCATTAGGTGGTCTATAAATATTACCTATAAGTAAAGGTTTAGAATATGTTAAATTTTTTTCAATCCAACAAAGAGCTTCAACATTTTCAGATCTCAGCTCTTGGATTTCTTTAAAGGCAATACCACTTCTAATATAACATAGAACTCCACCGCCAGCTTGAGTATTTGGTCTATCAAGCCTACAAATTTTGTATCCGTCTACTAAAATCTCATTGTTATCAATATTGGTGCTTAGCCACGTTTCGGTTATACAAAATATATCATAGTTATATTCATGGAGAAGTGTTTTGACATTGTCTAATTTGTTTCTAAGTGATTGTATATTTAAGTGGGCAATTTTAAAGCCCTTTTTACTACTTATTTCATAATTAAAATTGTTAAAGTAATTACAAAAAGGTAGTTCCATTAAAGCGTTTTGTATAAAACAATTGTCGCACCACCAATTATTAAGTCTGATTGAAGGATTAGGAAAACAAGAAAAATCATAAGATAATAAACAAATTTGGCAAGTACTGTAGTACACATTAAATTAAGAGTTTGCTTACATTTAGAAGAGCTATTGTTATAATTATATATACTAGTAACAATATTTTTATCAGGTTTAACATTTGCATAATCCTTAGATAATGGAACAGAAGTATTAAAATTGGTTATATTAGTATTTGCACTTTGTACAGCTGTTCCGGCTTCAACTTCTTCGCCTACTTTTCATTGATCTTTGACATGTTTTGCTTTACAGTATTTCATTTTGTGTCCAAGTTGTTCACAGATATAACAAAACACTGGTTGACCATGACGGCAATTACTGCTAATATGTCCGGTTTCGCTGCAAAAATGACATCTAGGTGATTTCATTCTTTGCTGTTTCTTGCTGTTCTTCTGAAGGATTTGGATACTGTTGTTTATACTCTTGATGAGAGTTGATGTGCCACGTTGGTTCAAGTGTAGGCCATGAGATGTGAAGTTAGACCTAGAACTTTCTTTCAAACCAATGGTATATGAATGATCGATAAAGTATTTTCCGTACATTTGCTTTAATGAATCATTGAGCTTTTCCACTTGCATGTTGTAGTGGGCATTGTCAAAACGAGGGCATACTGCCGATACATACACATTTCCACCGGAAACTTTTGTCCACAACTCTGTTACAAGGTCAGTAAAGTCATTCTCTAGGCTTGTAAGATTAATGTCTGGAACAGCACAATCATTTGTACCTACATGTATTATGACATTTTCGATACCATTAAAATTTACCTCATCCAACTGCTCATAAACTTGCTTAGTTGTAGCCCCTCTCATTGTTTTGACAGATGTTTGATGGAGGCCTCTAGTTTTAATATGCTTTAGCATTGAGTCTCCGATGATTAAATTCTTGTTGGTATTTGATGGCTTTTGATAGTAACAGTTTCATTCATGATATCTGTCTTACGTTGTTTAGTTTCATTAGATCTAACCAGCTCACATTTTGCATCGTCTGATTGATCTTGACAGTTATTTTCACTGGACTCGGTGTCAAGAATTACGAAATGATTTGTTGGTTGTAAAATTGCATCTTGAGTAGTGGTTGGTGCACTAACATTGGCAACTACATGTTTTGGTTGAACAAATTCATTGTTTGATTTTTCCTGAAAGCTTCTGAGTTGTATTTCAAGACAGGAGTTTCGTTCGTTCCGCACAGTTCATTAAAAGCTGATGTCAGCTGTACAAAGTTTGTTTGTACTTTCTTAAGTTCATAAACTTGTTTTTTAAGGTCAGCAATTCTGTCTTCTTGACTCCTGAGTTTTGATTTCAGTGTAGGTGATTCTTCCCATTGACCAGGGGTTTGAGAGGCAGCATTAACTTGTTTAGTTCCAGTTGAGAAGTCTGTAGAATTTGATTTGGGAGTAGGGGTAGATGTGACAAAGGAGCTTTTAGATTCCAGAACCTTACATACACGTGCAACTTTGAAGTAGAGTAATTCCTTCTGTAACTTGATGCTTTCATCGGTAAAGCCATAAAAAGATGGCTGGCAATCACTACTGAGGCTTGTTGTTAGGCTCATGTCTGAGTCATTCATCTTAAACAATTGAATGTAAGGCAAGCAGGAAGGGCAGATAAACAGTGTTAAAAAGCTTTGTATTGAGGCTTTACCAAGCACACATTGGGCCTAGAATATATTAACTTAAGATGCTAAAAATAATAGTAATCACCTTTAAAGTCCACACAGAAGTGTATTATAATAAACTCCATAGCATCAGTAATTGAATATACTTATCAGAAGAAGGGTGAGGGGTTTTTGTCCTAGGAACATTTCCTTCTAGATGGCTGGAAATCATACATTTCCAGCTATTTGCAGAGGAAACAATAGCCACAAGATATGGATGTAAGATGCTGAAAATAATAGTAGTGCAATTTGGGAATAGGAACTCAACTATAAAAAAGAGTCACATTTTTGTTTGTCACATAAAGTTTGATAGTGTAGACAGAGCTTTATAGGCTATATACAGTAGTATGGCTACTGAATCAGTTGCAGAGTATGGATTCTGTAGAGCCAGTGTGTAGCAATATCATGATTCAGAATACCCAGGGTTGGCTTTTAGGTCCAGTGAAGGATCAACACTAGGCTACTCTTGATCAGTGGCGTATAGGGGCCAAGAGGTCAGAGAAATTCAACATAAACGGGTAACTCATTAAGTAGCAGCTGTGTAAGTTTCATTAGGGTACTAGCTTATGCCATGTTGAGGGTGATATTTGACTGGACTATAATACAGTTGAACCTTCTTAAGCAGCCACCTCCCGTTAGCGACCACACTTTCAAAAGCCTGTTTGTTCTTCCTATCCTATTAGTGCATTTGTTATCTCCTGTAAGTGACCACCTCTCGAACAATTTGTATTAACTTTTGACAACAAAAATACAATTTTGATACTTATTGTGCTTTATATATTAGCTTTATTTCGAAGCAGTTATAAAAACATTTCTGTGAAGAACATTTCTGTGTTTTTTTAGATGAGATGAAAACTACACATATTTTGACTGACCATTTTCATGATAAAGCTTTTAAAATGTGTCTGAAAATCATAAATAATACTAAACCACCTAATCATAAACAATAAAATACAAATAGCTGGAGAATTTAAAGGCCCGTCTCGTTATGAACGTTGAAAAATATCATACATAGTCATAATACGTAATTTTGGCGGAACCTCCCGTAAGCGGTCACCTCCTGTAAGCGACCACATTTCCTGATCCTGAGGGTGTATATTGAACTTTATATTAATGATATCATGAATGATATTCTGAATGATATTCTGAGGGACATCACTTTTTGCCAATCTTAATAATAAAGGGCAGCACACACATTTCTAAATATCACAACCAATCTGAAATTTACTTTTTGCCAATATTAAAAATAGAGGGCAGCACACAAATTTCTAAAAATATCACAACCAATTTGAAATTTATATCCTATGATTGTCTTCATCAACTATCGTTTCGAAACTGACCAATTAATAACAGGCATAATGATGACCAGTAATGATGCTTTCTCAATTTGTTGTGTTCATGAATGAAAGTAATTTTATTTACAGTAATACCAGTGAACTTTCACACACAATTATACATTGTGAACAGGTGCAACTAGAATATAAACCCTTTCTACATACCATATTTATTTGAATAAACCTCCCCCCATAAGACATCATTTTGAATAAACTCCCCTTTGAATAAATGGATGCGGGTGTTTATTTATTTTTCCTTGAATAAACGTCCCGCAAATTGCATATACACAATACTGTTTTACAACACATTTCTATTTGGATTAGAATTTATTGATTGACATGATCTACAATTTACAAAGCAATTTTAACTGTATTTATCACTTCTTAATATTAATTGAGCTGTATTTTTTAATTTCTACGTGTGTATTTATTTGATTATACATGTTACCATATTACACCCAAAAAATAAACGCCTCCTGAAACTCCTCCCTCCAATAACAATAACGCCCAAGAGCATTTTATATACTGTAGTTTAAAACTCTATTTTATGATTACTGGTTGTTGGTTCTTGCATAGTACGTCGGCAGAGAATTATAGACTGTACTTCTATTCAATAAAGTAGCTTAGATCAAAACTAAAGAGATAATCCAATTTAGTGTATGACAGTCATTCCTTGTATCTAATGATTAGGCTTTAGTGAATTGAAATAGTTATGACAAGATACATAATTCATAACATAAATTTTCTTTGTTGGCAGCCGATACAGTTTTCTAAAAGTAACTGCTAGTCAAATGGGTCATACCTATCCTAAAATTTTAGTTTTGCTCATCCAAATCTGGCCCCTGTACTTTTCACAGTCTTCTGCTAATTAAGTAAATCCTTGTTGGTTGGGACATACTTGCATTCTTGTGGTTTCCACTTAAACAGATTGAACTAGTCTTTAGCTGATGCAGTGAATTTAAGACAGAAACTAAAAATCAAATGAACCAAAACACCAGCTAGGGTAACCCTACTATTTCTGAAACATGCACACAAGCTAATGTGTATACTACTAGACCTACAGTTAAGTAACTATGCCAAGACAAACAATAAAAACTATTTATCTAACTATATTGATACTTTAAAAGTTTGCATACACTGAGACGTATAAATGACACATTTATTGTTTACCATGTTTTATAGTTTGTACACTATAAATAATATTATCACTTAAAGACCCCTTCCCTACAATTTGTGACGTTTTGTAAAAATAATACATATACAGTACTGACTACAAATCATGTACCATAACCCGCGTTTGTCGCGCGTGTAAAATATGTGTAATTGCCGTGTGCCTGTATTTGCCGTGTGGACCATGACGTCATCACTTTGTAGCTTTTTACTGGTAAAATATGGAACTCCCGGTACGACGCCCGCGACAACACACACGTGGGTATCAGTTTGTTTTGTTTCTATTGTTTAGGCCTCTACCATCATATTTAGGTAATCTGAACCCGCCCGTTACTGTATGTAACAAAGTTTATTTTTTCTCTATTGTTTAGGCAAACAATAAATAAGAAAGTTTATAGAATTCATGTAAATTGTTTTTCATCGGGGTTTTGTTTAGAGTTCACGTCGTATTATTTTATATAATGTGAGGCGTACAGTGAGAAGTGTACAACAGGGAGGCTAGAATAGAGAGCTACTGTACCTAAGCCCCCCACAAAAAAAAACATATTTAGCGATCTTTAATAGGTCAATAAATAGCCTAATAATAGTAAAATTATAAAATGATGTTTCCTTGTATTTTCGTAACCGTAAGCCAAATATTTAAATTAAAATACAGCGCTAGTGTTTTAGGCCAAGTACAGTATTCGCTCAAATAACTGTGACTGTGAATGGGTTTTCCGCCGCTCGGTGTAGAAAGTACAATTATTACGTTCTTCTAACACGTTTATTACATGTCTTTTAGTATATTTCTATCTAACATGTCTGCATTGTATACTTGCTTTATACATTCTCTGCTTATGAAACGACTTAATAAGTTGCTAAATTGACGTTTAAAGCAGATATTTGTCTGACATCAGCCCATGTTTATAATGAAAACAAAACAAGGTTCCGAAAATGGTACAGTCCAAAATGAGGTGTGCAATTAAATAATATCAACGTAAACATATGCGCACGGTATCGGGGCTGTAATTATAAGAGAACTGATTTCCCCTGGACGGGAAATGGTAAAAACTTGTATTTATTCGACCTCGCTTCTCTCTCGCAGCTTCTCGCTCTGGCTGTGTGCGGAGGAGAATCGCTCCAACGTGGTTTCGTGGAGCGATTAATGGTCCAGTCCGTAACAGGGGTGTACATTAGTTACCGCGCTAAATACATGCATGTCAATACTGGCGTTGTAATACTATATAAATGTTTTCCTCCCCGACGGGGAATGGTAAAACCTTTGTTATTATTTGGCCTAGCAATTACTGTGTGTACTCAATGGATGAACTCTACAACGTGGTGCGTACAGAAAGTACGTCATTCGGCCACCAGCAACGATCGTGTTTTGAAAGATATTGTTGGGTCTTTTCTACCTTGTTTTTTTTAATGAGTTTTCTCAAATACTTAATAAATATGACTTAAAAATATATATAAACAAACCCTGAAAGCAAACTAGGCCTAGAATAGTAGTACTGTACTCCGATCCCGGTAGTAGGCCTACTAACTAGGCCTAGTATTTTCAATCACAGATTGCATCATGATTCATGGAGGTTTTTACCTCCATGATTGCACTATGATAAATAAATCGATTTTTTATTTCAAATAGGCCTATATTTTGTTATATAAAATGCTGTTATCCTGTACTGTAATTCCAGTTATTGTCTGTTTGATGATAATAATATATATGAACAAAACATCAACAAATTATAAATACAGTTCGCTGCAGTTGAATTACTCAATGCAGTAATGCATGAGTGAATATGGACAGTATTGTTAGTACCTAATTACACGCGAGTCACGCGTTTTTCACACCCGTGTAAAATGTGTGGGCTTGGTATATGATATGTATTCAGTACTGTATATTACTTTAAAAACATTAAACCATGTCATTCCTTGTCTTAAATGTACGTTTTATGGTAAATTATGATAAAAAGTGAGAAACAATGCACTACCTACAGTAAGTAGCTCGCGGCGATCTCGTGGACGGTCTTAGGCCTAGCCTAGCTAGGCTTAGTTTTGTAGGCCTAGCTGGTAAACATCGGTAACGTACGAACATCGTACGCTAGCTATATACCTAGCCAGACTCCGTTGATACAAATTGGGGAAAACCCGGTATTTTCGCTGAAAAGTTAGGAGTCTTCCATTTGTTTTGGCCTCACGATCGATCGAAAAGTGGGCGAATTACAGGTGAAAAACAAAAATATCAATCCGCGCGCAATGCATTTTGGGATTTATAGCGGGCCGCTATAATTATTAGAATCGACTTATTTTTCACATTTTGAACCGTTTAAAGACGAAAAAAGTTATCGCAATAGGACCATATAGTATTATTTTTACATTAAATATAGTTTGTGATCTTAAATTAGATCTAAAAAACGCAGGGAAGGGGGCTTTAAACACTTAAATATCAGCTAAATTTATCTACTACAGTGCTATAGCCTTTTTTCGCAATGGATTTGAAAAATGGTAAATTTAACCACGGTTAACTATACCAATGTCATCGCACTTGCATATTTTCATGCAGTAAATTTATTTATGTTTGATTTAACTTTACTGTAAAAAAACAAAGAGTCACACGTTCCGGATTGGACTTTTAGCCATCGTGGTTAGTTTACTGAGACTAGAGAGACTCTGGTAAGTTCTACTGGGTAAAATGGTAAATTTAACCACGGTTAACTATACCAATGTCATCGCACTTGCACATTTTCATTCAGTAAATTTATTTATATTTGTTTTAACAGAATTTAACTTTACTGTAAAAAAACAAAGAGTCACACGTTCCGGATTGGACTTTTAGCCATCGTGGTTAGTTTACTGAGAGAGACTCTGGTAAGTTCTACTGGGCAGAAAGTGGTCGGTAAAATTAACCATTAGAATTGTAGCCAGTATTCGGATTGGACTTTTGTTGGTAACTTTAGCTGGTGACTCGGTTAATTTGACCAAATGTCCAATGTGATCAAAGTTTACAATACAAAGTTACAAGCCACACATCATCCAGTGCAACTTCAAGGAAGAAAGATAAAATTATGAGAAAGGTACTGTAACTACAGTACTGTACTATTAATGACCTAATGTATGAAAACAAATGTAGAAAGAAATGTGTGGTAGCTAGGGTATGCATTTCACAACCCTTGTTGATAACCACAGCACTAATTGGTTAAATTTGATCTACTGTACAAAGTTAAAGTGATAATTACTTTATTCACAATTCAATTCAATTCAATTTACAATTTTTACAAATTACAATTTTACAACATCACCCAACAGTACACCAAAAATAAGCGAGTACTCTTCAGTTTGGTGACTATTATTTAAATACATCTACATAACAACAATATGTACAAAAAAAAAGTAAAAAGTAATAATCATGCTCAAGATAATCAAAATATTTCACGAAATCCGCACAAAATAACATGTTCCAAATGAGACTAGTTCACATCATAAGAAGTAAGTTTATCTAATTATGTATTTTTATGCATCTTCTTTTACTGTTTACTTTTCTGATTGTTAACACTTTGACTGCCAAACACGAAGATCTTCGTTTTTGGAAACACAACGCTTGACTGCCAAACACGAAGATCTTCGTTTTTCACGTTTTTTTACGAAATCCGGTAGATAGGTTAATTATTGGTATATACTATAGATATGGACACTAAATTCGGTCTGGACCGTGAATATTTTACTTTTTGAAAGTAACTAATCTGGTTACGAACGATTGTCAAAATGGTACCTGTCGAAATAACATACACCGCGCATCACAGTAGCGCGTACAGCGATGGTTTGGCGCATTGTGTATCGGTCGCGCGCTAGCTATGCCGCCGAAGCATTTACAAAGGTTTATGTGGATTGGCATGTTTGTTTGTTATCTGAATAAAAAATAATGGATGAATTTTCAATAAGAAGTCTTTAATTTTATTATTGTATGTATACCCTAAATTGTTTTGGTGTTTCACTGTAAGTGGCCGAGTTTCACGCAACAAACTTGTTTAGAAATGGTATGAATATTATCATCAGTTTACTAGCTAGGCTATAGTAAAACTAGGCTATAGCCTAGGCCTAGTCGGAAAACGGTTCCGGACCAACTTTAGGCCTAGTTAACCAGGCCTGGTGTCTTTACTATGTGGATTTTGGCGAAACATTGATGTAAGATTTATGATTTATAAAATGTAATACATTTTTCGATAGTGATAACTTGTTTTTATAGGCCTACCGGTGCCGTGTAAGTAACTTTTTCGTTGTTTGTTGATCTCACCGGGCGATATTTTCATATTGTGATGTCTTGCACAAAATCGCGAATATCTCGACTTTCTTGCGCGAAACTATGAAAAACTAAAAAAGTGCGTTACTTTCATTTTACTATTACGATTTACATATTGCGATTTGAAAATCGTTCTTGGTACCATTGTAAAGCTAAAATCTTTATGATTATTTTAGTCTAAATTACATGTAAATCAGATCACATACATAGTTTCAATCAGCTTTAATAAAAACATCGAATTGGGCTATAAACGCTGGCGGTGGCAGTTTCTAACTGGAAAAACCTCTGGCAGTCAAAGTGTTAAATCTGTTTAAAGCAGCACTAATAACAGCAGTCCTATCAAATAACACAAAAGACGAATTTAAATACTTTAAAAAGAACATAAATTTTGCAAAACGTCAACATTTGTGTGGGAGGGCGGTATTTAATTGAATTATATTATGCCATGGATGTATTTTTGGTACTGTACTATATACTGTAAGGTTACATGTGCGAGTGTTCAGCGTATTTTACCGGCGATAGAAGGTAGAGTAATAGAAGGTTATTGGTACGTTGAAATATATTGTAGATAAAATGCATTGACATCATTATAGAATACTTTAAGATTCTGTGATTGATTGATAATCCTATTATACTTATATTTACCATGTTAATTAACTATTTATTTATTTATTTATTTATTTGGAATTGCACTTTTAGATCGGTGGCACACAAAGGTGCATCCTTCACAATAACAATATAAAATATAACATTAACAATTAACAGAAAAGTAAAAAGGCAAAAGCAACTATCAGCCCCTATCCTACCCCCCCCCCCCCCCCCACCAATTTACATCGATACATACAGTAGATCATTACTTTACACAAATGAATACAAAACAAAATATAGTAAAAGTGTATTAAATAAAATCACCTGACTAAACACAGGTTATTACGTAAACCCACAAACCCCCTCACCCACCCCTTTTCAATTTACTTAATGTAGCAATGTAGATAACATAGTTTATTGAGTCATGGAATTCAGTGAATCATTTCAAAATTTCCATGCTTGTTTTAGGTATCTTTTACAAAAACTATCCAAAATATTTTCACACTCTTCATCAATTAAATTATCTGAGTATCCCAAAATATATTTAAGTTTGTCATTTTCATGAGAAGTATAAAAAGTATCAAACATATCTTTGCTGCAATTTCTATACATATCCACATATAAATTAAATAATTCCTGATTACGTATATTATTTAAAGCTGGACAATTAAGGATGAAATGATGGATGTCTTCGTTCGAATTTGTACCGCATAATTTACATTTTTTATTATTATCAATATTCCAATTTGCAGTTCTATCATTCAAAACTAGTGAAATGATATTGTATGTTGTTTATTATTATTATTATGGTTATTATGATGTATGGTCATTCACAAGTATGTGCATACCGTAGGTATGCTAGTTACAAAACATGGCGCAAAAATGGGATGTCCCTGTTCTTGTAATGGATAATGTTTAAAATGGGATGTCCCTGTTCTTGTAATGGATAGTGTTTAAAATGGGATGTTCCTGTTCTTGTAATGGATAGTGTTTAAAATGGGATGTTCCTGTTCTTGTAATGGATAATGTTTAAAATGGGATGTTCCTGTTCTTGTAATGGATAGTGTTTAAAATGGGATGTCCCTGTTCTTGTAATGGATAGTGTTTAAAATGGGATGTCCCTGTTCTTGTAATGGATAGTGTTTAAAATGGGATGTTCCTGTTCTTGTAATGGATAGTGTTTAAAACGGGATGTCCCTGTTCTTGTAATGGATAGTGTTTAAAATGGGATGTCCCTGTTCTTGTAATGGATAGTGTTTAAAATGGGATGTTCCTGTTCTTGTAATGGATAGTGTTTAAAATGGGATGTCCCTGTTCTTGTAATGGATAGTGTTTAAAATGGGATGTTCCTGTTCTTGTAATGGATAGTGTTTAAAATGGGATGTTCCTGTTCTTGTAATGGATAGTGTTTAAAATGGGATGTCCCTGTTCTTGTAATGGATAGTGTTTAAAATGGGATGTTCCTGTTCTTGTAATGGATAGTGTTTAAAATGGGATGTCCCTGTTCTTGTAATGGATAGTGTTTAAAATGGGATGTTCCTGTTCTTGTAATGGATAGTGTTTAAAATGGGATGTCCCTGTTCTTGTAATGGATAGTGTTTAAAATGGGATGTCCCTGTTCTTGTAATGGATAGTGTTTAAAATGGGATGTTCCTGTTCTTGTAATGGATAGTGTTTAAAATGGGATGTTCCTGTTCTTGTAATGGATAGTGTTTAAAATGGGATGTCCCTGTTCTTGTAATGGATAGTGTTTAAAATGGGATGTCCCTGTTCTTGTAATGGATAGTGTTTAAAATGGGATGTTCCTGTTCTTGTAATGGATAGTGTTTAAAATGGGATGTTCCTGTTCTTGTAATGGATAGTGTTTAAAGTTATTTTACTACTTTGTAAGAATAAATGAATTCGTTTATGATATTGTAATGTAATACTAGGTTTATGGATAGATTTCTTGTAATGCTATGAAGAATTTGAGATTGGTTTGCTCGGAGCCGGTAAACTGCCATTTAATTTACCAGACGACGCAATGGGTTTGAATGTACATTTTTATGTTTTGTGCATATTTCTTTGTGTATGCTGATTGGTAAACATCTGAGTATATGAATGTGAACCGATGATGTTGCAGGTGTAATTATATTGAACATGTATGTACAGTATGAATGTGACTTGATGTTCCAGATAATAATATATATCGAATGAAGCAAAGAACCCGTCTGTGATTTTATTTGTATGCAGTCTCTAGCTACCACATTTGCAAATATTGAAACTCTTTAAGCTACAAATTAGTGTATTCTATTCTTTGTATGAATTTGATTCTGCCAGTGTTATCCTAATACTAGAAAGAATTTCCAGTAAATCAAGCAAAGTATGAATTATTATACTATTTAACATGTAATTGTTATTGCTCTTTATAGTCTATGTTTTTAATGGCTCTAGGCCTAACCTACCAGTATGCGATAATGGTTTATTTCATGTGTAATTTTCTGAAACCATACCGGTTAGAGCCAAAAAAACCTGTTAATGTTATTTAAAGTGTTTTTACAATGAATACCAAATCCCATTTCTAGTCCAGTTCAACATAGGTGTCCTTGTCCTACAAGTTGGAGGTCTCTTTTGTTGTGGAAAATCAAATTTTTGAATTGAAACAAAATGATAGAAATTTATATTTATTGTGTCTAGATGGTTTATTTACAAGGTACACTCAAAATAAAAGAAGTGTAAACTTGCTTGTAAAGTGAAAGAATTTTGTAGTTTCATTCAATAAATCATAGCCTGACACAATTCCATTCTCATGTTGCTATAAATTTACCAATAAAACAAGATTAATTCAGAGGTCAGGAAAGGGTCACCAATCCAAAGAATTATAATACAGTCGACTCCGCCTAAGTCGAATCTAATTAATGGGACCGGTATAAAAATTTGAGTTACGCGAACTTCGACTTACAGATTTGCAAAAAAAAATGCTAGGCCTAGGTTCACTCACTAGCTGCGCTATGGCTAGGCCTAGTGGACCCTGTCCTGTTGCGATCGCGGCCCACGCGATGAGCCTTCTTGAATTGAGTTTGCTTAGCTAGCTAGCTAGGCCTAATAAATGCTAAGCCTCTTTATCGGCAATGATAAACTGTATTTTCTTTTATGGTTTAAGCCCGAAACAATACAAAAACGTATATTAAATACATTTCGGTTCTTATTTGAAATCGGTATCCATTGTTTATTGCCATCTGTCTAGCACAAAATAGGTACCCACAAAACACCGCTCAAGTTCTCAACTCTGAAAAACAACTCATACACTATACACTAGCGCGAGTTGTAGGACGCCGCCTATACTATACAACCTGCTTGAGAGAACCGATATGATCCCACATTATCCCCTCTGTCGTTTGTTTATCGAATTACATACGTTTCATCGGCTTTTTTAGCGCGTTGTTGCCGCGTAATTTGTGACTTCGTCTTACACGATATAAATCACTAAAGAATGTGTCTATTCGAACCGCAAAAAGACGTCGACTTAGACGAATTTCGACTTAGAAAAATTCGACTTACAAATAAAAATTACACAGTAATGTATAGGAAAGAATTGGGACTTTCCTAAAAATTCGACTTTCGTGATTTTTTGACTTACGCGAATTCGACTTGCGCGGAGTCGACTGTACATTCAATTCTTACTTTACTGTCACAAAACAAAGTTTTCTCAGATATTAAAAAAAAAGATGAAAGTTCAAATAGTGTCAAACGATTAGAGAAAAAAAGTAGATTGGGTTGGGTTGTCTGAATATTAGTCTGCGTGCCACACAACAAATATGTGCTGTAGATATATACAATAATACGAATTGTGACTAAAGGTTAAAGCCTTGTCTACACTATCAAACTAGTTTGACAAAAAAAGTTTGATGCACCCATGGTAGTGGTATACCCAAATATGGTACGGTAGTGATATGATCATCATGTCCATATATAATATGGGCACATCACATTTTTTTTTCACATACAGTTTGATAGTGTAGACAGAGCTTAAACCTCAAACTTTATGTGACAAAAAAATATGATGTGCCCATATGGACATGATGACATCATATCACTACCACTAAGGCACATTACATTTTTTTGTCAAACTAGTTTGATAGTGTAGACAAAGCTTTAAAAGATATAACAGGTATTTAGTACAGTATAAATTACATTTGTATGAGTTGAATGGAGAGAATATCAATACCATTCATTGAAAGGGGATAATACAAAATCCTTAATGCAACCAATCCAATGGCAATGATACACTTGATATAAAATAATAAATATGAAATTTTATGTTTGAATGTATACACGATGACAGTTATCGGTCATGGGTTTTTTCTTTCTTTTTTTCTAAATCTAAGGCACTTATTTAGTGGGAATATCAACACAGCGTAAAATATTGTACATAATACACAAAATAAACATAATGGTTTATACATTTCTTTTTTTTAGGTCTGATATATTTTGGTAAGAAAAAGCTCTTAAAACATTTATTTTTTCTGAAAATTCATGCTAAACTAGACATGAACTTTGCCATGAAATACTATATTGACCTAATATTAAGTAACTTATAAAGGAGGGCATTTCTGAATGAAATTTAGTCTATAGGGAAATCAACTAAATTGAACATGTGAATTACATGGTATTTTGAATGAACTTAACTGGTCCACTGGGACAAACACCAAATGAGTCCAGCCTGAGATTTTATTGGGTCATGAAGTTCTTGGATAAAGGGAAAAGCCAAGTATATTAAGACAATATTTTTTAAATAGTTTGAAATCATTAAACTTGAATGAATAAAATAGAGGCTGGAATATCAAATTTAAACATTTTGATATAAAGTTTGTGGTACTGTACACGACGTTATATAATTTTGAAAAGAGTTGTAAAGCTTCTCTATTAACATCCTGCGTTGAATAAATGCCTCCCTCGATTAAACATCCCCCATGGAACATTGTGCAGAATAAACGTCTCCTTATCTTACTTTTCCTTGAATAAACGTCCCCACCACATTGATTACACAATAATATAACATATTTATATTTGAACAGTATAGAATGTACTGACTGCAGATGATCTAACATTTTATTTATCAAGCCTTTGATATAATTTGTACTGTATTTTATAAATGTTTGGTTTTGTTTTTATATCAAAACATGTTTATAATATTATAGTTACTATTTTTAATAATAAAGCAGAGCCTTCATATATTCAGTATCGCTTAACAACTGCCACCAATACATTTATTCACATGGGAATATCAAAATAAACATGAAATATGAATGTTGATAGATACACATGTTTACAAACATGTGTGTTATTAAAATAAAAATATACTTTTCATCCCAAAACTGACCTAATTCTCACACATAAACCATTTTGGTGTCAGAATTTGGAAGAATGCCAATAAGTACTAAATCTACTTTTAGAAGAATAGAAGAACACTGTGAGTGTGATTAAGTTTGCTTTGAAAAATAGTGGAACTTTCAAATAATTGTTTAAATTGAATAAAGTATGACACTACAGTTGAGATAGATTAGGTGGATTGGACATTCCATAACGTTAAGAAATCTTAGCCCATTTAAAGTTAAACTGGACTGTCCAATCCCCACAAGCAATTACAGTAGGTTGATCGGTATCCTAGGGCCTGTTTCTGCTGCAACTGCTCAAAATATGGTATAAAATATGGTATTTCTTATACTGTATTATTTAGTACCCCGTTTCTGTTAACAATACTTCTTGGGTGGTCGTGTTAAATTTCATCCTTTTTACCCAAATTGCCATTCATTTATTTGGTCGATAATTCAAAGTCGCAATAAAGGAAGTTACGCCTCACTTTCAACACGATAGCCCTAGTATTAGTAAGTTATTGTCTTTTGCAATGTTGTACTGCTTTCGCAGGCTCTTCAGCTTTGAGTTTACTTGCTTTTGAGACAAGTCTATTCCGTACTCCTGCTTTATTTTTTTAGAAATGTCTTTATAAATGTGGTTGTCCCTTTTATTACCTTTTAGGTGGCCGGACATTTAGCTTCCCCTTCCCCTCCTTCCCCACACCCTCCTTCCCCACACAGATTTATATAGTAAATACTGTGACGTTTTCGCTCCACATTTTCGCCAAATATATCTATACACGTGTGTAAAACAGCTGACAGCGACAGAAAATAAAAACTTGATGTTGACCTCATGTCGCAGGTAAAAAAAAATACGGTATTTTTTATTGGCATCAGAAAAGGGTACAAAAAATACGGTATAAATTTGTAAATACCGTATTTTATCCACGAATTTTGTGGGGAAAATACGGTATACAAAATACGGTATTTTTTTTATAAGCGCAGTTTCTGCTGCCAAAAAAATACGGTATACAGGTATGAATACCGTATAAAATACGGTATTTTCTTGGCAGCAGAAAAGGGCGCTACATTACTTTAGAAATATTGAACAAAATAAATGCTTGCAATTTCAATATAGGCAGGCTCCTACTTTTGATCAAACCTACATCACACAGAAGACAATTGGTCCAGAAACAGATGTGGACTACAAATCAGATCTGGGCCCTCCTGACGTACTTTTTGTTCATTGTTGGTAAAACCAGACTACCCCAAAGAGGATTCAGATTGAGAGAGAGGAAGCCACCAATATGAGGTTGTTTATGTAATTTTGTCCCTTCTTTTATTAATTTTCCATATAAGGTCAAGGAAAGAGTTCAAACTCATTGTATCAATTGGGAAGGAAGGAAGGAAATATTGAAAAGAAATTATTGTTAGGTTAACAAATACGGTACCTATAAACTGCATCTCATTAATATTATATTACAGGTTATATTTCATGCTTTTTATCTTCACAGATAAACACCATTTAAAGTAATTTGAACTACCATATTGTGTCTAATAAATTACACCAACTACAAATTGAATTATCCGACAGTTACACCTTGTGTATGTAGGATGGTGGTAAAACCCAATGTTCTGAAAATGGTATAGTCCGTTGTTAGGGATAATGTCCATTGGTATTACACTTACAGCAGAGTTATTATTATTCAGAAAGAATTCAAGTTTCTACAGGCCTGTTTCTGCTGCACAAAGTACCCTCAAAATACGGTATAAAAATACAGTATATTTTATACCGTATTTTTGGGTACCTGTTTCTGCTAGAAGTACTATCTTGGGTGGTTGTGTTAAAATTCCTCTTTTTTACCAAACCTGCCGTTCCAGTGGCGGATCTAGAGGGGGTGAATAGGGTGGCTAGCCACCCCCCTTAATTCTCAAAAAAAAAAAAAAAAGATGCAACCTAATCGCGATTGACCGTCGCTAGACGTGGATTAATCTTTTAATTAAGAAGAGTAGGCCTAGCTAGGCCCTACTAGAGCTAGGGTTAGCATTAATAGTTGTGTGTAAATAGGCCTACACAGTGAAAGAGCTAAGAGTTCAATTAGGCCTACTATTATGAATTCAAGAGTTTAAAAAGAAAACACGATTTACAATCTTCGGAAAATACCCATTTTCAAAACACACGCACTCCTAAAACTACCAGCGTCACGTTGTCAAGCTCGCTCCTCGTGTGAATGCTGACGTCATCACTCTCCAAAATACACCATTTTCCATTGCAGTTAATTTCCGCCGCCCTGGTCCGTGTGTGCACAAGCGTTAGCGTGGTATATTTACACCCCTGAGTGGAGTGTAATATCGGGAACTTTTTTCTCGCGCATGAAAGTTTTTTGTATAATATTATGGTATGCAGTATAAACGATAAAAATAAACGAGAAACATGGTGTTCTTTTATTATTTTATAGGCATAAAATAAACATGAAATGTCTTGTATGTACACGGGACGGCCGAAAAAAGTATGTGGCGTATTTGGCGTTTTTTGATTTGTGTTATAGACACGGCGATTACTGCAATCATTGTATACCAAATTACATTGAGTTATTCACCCGGCTGTAGGGTATATATCTCTGAGGTTAACAGACCACCAAAACACGGTACACAACACATGCACTCTATCGAGGCATTTTCGGAGTACCGCATTACCAAATGTTCATTTTGTTTGAAGGTTTTTCAATCAAAGTTTATTATTAGTTCGTCGAAAAAGATCCGTACAGTATTTAGGAAGGATGTATTTAAATTTACATTATGTAATATTTGTTATTAAGTGTGATGGAAACAGTTTCTCTAGCCTATTAAACAGTGTGTAAGCATCTATTTTTTCAAAATTTTTTGGAGCCTCGGCAGGGGGACACCCCCTCCCAAACCCTCCCCCGCTCGGTGCTACGCACCTCGTTTCCCACTTTCGTGGCCACCCCCGCTCGTCAGATCCTAGATCCGCCACTGCGTTCGATTCCTCCAAAATGGGGACAAGTTATTCCTTCCTTGCCTGAATTAGAATTTGTTATCTTTGGCAATGGTGTAGCCTGTGCTTTCACAGTCTCTGTCTGTTTTGTTTATTGACTTGTTTCAACGACAAGTTTGCACACCCCATACTCTCCTTTAATTTTTGCTAAATTTCTTTCTGATCTGGCTGTCCTGTTTGTTCCCTTTTAATTTTCTTGAAATCTTTGTTTCCCCAACAGATTATTTGCAAGTGTTGTGATGTTGTTCCTTACTTTTGTTGACTACTATAGGTTATCCATCCAATGTAAAAAGCTTACAGAAAATCAAAATATACAGTATTTTTTATTGGTAGTAGAAAAGGGTAACCAAAATATGTAACCAAAATACGGTATAAATTTATAAATACTGTATTTTATCCACAAATTTGATGGGGGAAAAACGGTATACAAAATATGGTATATTTTTTATGAGCACCGTTTCCGCTGCAAAAAATATACCGTATACAGTATTAAAAAAATACCGTACAGAAACAGGCCTACAAGAACTGAAGGATATTTTGATTAGTGGTTCACTGGTGGTTTTATATCACCCACATATTTATTTTGAAATTAATTTTGGATGATGGATGAGTTTCTGTTTCTTTTGCTACGAACAGATTGAAACAATAAATGAATAAATTAGTAATTACCTACATTTTTTCTACAGAAATTGGATAAAATTCAAACACATACACTATTTAATATAAGGTTTACAGTACCTTGAAAGTAAAAGTGACACTTTTGACCACTCACTAACACCAGTTAATTGTTTGGGAGAAAACATCAGCATTGAAAACTAGTATTATTATTTGATGCCCTCCCAGTCATTTAGTAATAGATTTGGAAGATCTGACATTGACAAATTAATTAAACTATTACAATGCATTGATGTATAAACATGTATTGTAATATTTGTCTGTTTGACCTTTTGTTTTCATAGCTTTTATTATCATTTGTTGTATAATATAACTCTATTTCAAGAGTCTTGATGCCCAGGGGTGTTTAAATAGTTGAGGTCACTTGCACTATTTCCAGGTCAGTTTTAAATGTGTGGATGCCTGTTAAAATAATACAACCATATTGATATTGACTTCACTTGCTGTTTTATAATTGTAGAGCTTTAAAAAACAATTACCTCAGTAGTTTTTCCGCCTGACTACATATTATAGTTGGAATCATTATTCATAATGTTGAATATGTGTACTAAAACATATTTATTTGTTTTATCTTTCTATTTTCATGAACTCGAACCTCCCTGTTTGAGCAGGTTTGCAAACCCCTGAATTATAGGGGACACTACCATCCCTTAACATTTTGACTGCCCGAGGTTTTCCCACTAGAAACTGCCACTGCCTGCCAGCGTTTTTAGCCAATTTTAATGTTTTTACTAAAACCTAAATAATCCATTTTTGTATTAATAGCGATTTACATAATCATTATTATTTGGTCTTTTTTGTTGTTTTTGTGATGGGAAAAATAGGGGTTGAATCAACCAATTGGCACACTCAAAGGTGTCGTCGTCACCTTAATTAATAAGGGGGCCTCTGTATGTATGGGTTGGCCGTAGTCGTAACAAATATTTCCCCCTGTTTGACCATTAATGAGGGTATCCCCTGAATAGGGGTGTACCAAATGAGGGGTTCAAATGTAGTGTGATGGTCTTTGTTAATTTGTCTGTTTTTGTGTATATTTCTTATCTTTTAGACTCAATCAGCATTTTTTTCGTATACAGGTACTTTACATATAATACGAAACAATTTAGTACTTACCAAAGTTTGCTTTCCATCTGGTAAAGTTGCGCTTACAGAAAATGAATTGGCAGAGGCCGAAGCAGAGCGTACTCTTCTTTTGCTTCCAAACTTAGTATGTGATGGCAGTTTCTGCCAATCATCAAAGCAGGTATTGTCATCCTCATCAAATAGATCAATATCATCCAGTTCAAGTCTGTGAAGTGCTTTTGTATCAGATTCTGATTGTGTTCGTTGTCTCTGTTTGCCTGTTCGGACAAACAGTCCTCTCATTGAGCCTAGCATCGGCTTGGCTTTCTCAACTGGTTTGCTTGTGGGCATGGTTCACTGGCATTCTATTATCACTGAATATTATACATAACTCTTCAATTCATGGATATTCTTTAAAAATAAACAAAATGATTTTTCATTTTAAGCAATCTAGCAAATTATTACCTTAATTTATCATTCTATTGAAAGATAGTCTAGAATAAATTATACATATAGTTATCTATACACCTTTTAATTTTAAAAGAAACAATCCTTGGTGAATAGACAGGAAAGGCAGGATGCAAAAAAGAAAAAGTACATATGCTTTATAGTGTTAGTTAGTATAGAAACGTGGTGCGGGTTGTAACTATTTTGCTTTGTTGGGGGTTACCCATAATTTTAGTCCCAATTTTGCTAATTTCTATGTATTTATGTAGTATTTATCTCCATTCCCATAATTAAATTTTCATCATGATGGTTATGTGTGCATTCCTTATATATAATAATACCTGCCAACTTTTTCAGTCGAAAATGTGTGAGACAATAAATAACTGAAAATGTATGTTTTTTTGCTGTGCCTAGTATTTAGGTATTTAGTATTTAGTAATTAGGCCTACCTAGTATATTAAAATTATTATTATTAAACAAGTGGTACTGTCACACCAAAATCAGTCCGGGCCAAAATCGGTCCGGCGGACCAGTTTTGGCTGCCAAAATCAGTCCGGGGGACCATTTATGGCTGCCAAAACCTGTCCGGCCGGACCAATTTTGGCCGCCAAAACTGGGCCGGCCTGGATGAAATCGGTCCGGGCAGTAGGACTGTTTTTGGCCGCCAAATATGGTCCGGTCTTACAAATATATGGTGCGCAAAATGAGTCATAATGTATATATCATTAAAAAAAAGGCCATGAATAGTCATTATATTGAAAACTATGGGGTTTTATTTGTTATTTTAATATTATAAATTAAGCCTGTTTTTTTAATTCTCATTATTAGTAATAACTCATCAATAATAAGTACTAAATGTTAGGCTTTTTGTATACAATGTATCTCTGCCTGTTTTTAATCCATTTTGTTCTTTTTTAACATCTTTCCCCATGATGTTAAAAACAATTTAATTTATTAATTATTTATGGTTAATCAATCAACATATCAATTCAATACAATTATTAGAAAAAAATTATCCAATATTGATTAGGCTGAGGAAGGAAAAAGGCCTCAATCATAAATCAAATCTAGCTGGCAATATCAGCGTCTCATACCTGTTCATGTGAGTGTGTGGCAGGCCGAAATATGAGTGAACACCTAAGTCATGTTTTTAGATAAAATACATTTATTTATAGTATTTATCCGACAAGATAACTTACTAATATATATCATGGGATATTTTTCTAGCCATAAACAACTTAAAACAGCATCATATGCCTAGTAATTCAATTAAAATCGACAGAAGAAAAGCCCGGACCGATTTTGGCAGTGGCGGACTGCTTTTGGCCACAATTTTAGAGCCAAAACTGGTCCGGCCGGACCGATTTTGGCCCCAGACCATATTTATTGTGACAGTACCGTATTTTTTGATGGATTTTAAGCAGTGATTTTTGTAATTTTTTTCAATCATACAGCCTACCTCCTAGCTGGGCTAGTACTAGGCTAGGCCTAGTAGTACAGTAGGCCTAGCTAGGCCTAGGGCTAGTAGTAAGGGATACTAAAAAGGCCTAGGCCTAGCTAGCTAGGCCTAATTTTTATTAATATTATTTTATTAACTAAAACCTTGATTTCAACCATTTTAGGCCATCCTAGCCTACTGTAGTTAGGTCTAGGCCTGGGCCTATATGCATCTGAAATTATAAGAATATAATATGTTCAAGGACTTACCAAAAAAAGTACAGCAAATCATTTTTCATCAAGGGAAGTAGTCTAAGCCTAGGCCAAGCCTAACAACATGGTTTGATGCTGTTTTACGAGGACAAGTACCGCACACATTGCACGTGTAGTGCAATCCACACTCACACACTGCTGCTGCATGCACTGATAGTTTTGACTCAGCCGCCGAAAAAACTTTGTGAACACGCATGGTGGCGCTATTGCATTTTTTGTCATCATCTGTCTAAAAAAGTGTGCACGATCCACACGTACACACGTCACACACACACAACAAAACGAAGATTTAAAGTTCTCGCAATTACTACCGCCGCAATTATTACCACACAAAACATTGAATGTCATATAGCATTAAAGAATTAACTATTTAATGGATTTAAGTAATAACCAGTCAATGACGAGTTTGAACATGACTCAGCCGCCGCGCAAACTTTGATAACATGATGCAGAGCAGTGTTCTACTACAGAGCTACAGTATTATAATATATAATAATATACCTAAATAAATTCCTGTCATTTGATTGGACGATTGTGGGTCACATGGCGTGCAATAGTACGCACTATTTACGCACTATCAGACGATCGTTTAATAGTACTTTTTTGTGTACGAAAAAAATCTTTTCGCGTACTCTATATTTGTTTTGAAATACAACAGCGCCACATATTTTGTATTTTAGCCGCGAAAATTGAATGTTATTACTGGTTTCGCGGTGGTAGTACATTTTTAGATTTGCAAATTAGCTTTAGATCGTTTGTATGATTTTGCTATTATTTGTAAATTACACTCATAAACATTCATTATTTGTATAAATTGCTCTGGTAGGCCTACTGTATGTATTTTTATCATCAGAGACAAACAAAAATCAAGATCCACTGATTACATCGTAGGCCTAAATAAAAAAAAATAAACAACATGGTATCCAATGGTGGTTTTCGTTAACCACCAGTCAGGTCATTGTTTCAGCTTCTACCTTTTTTCGTAATATTCTGTTTTTTTTACTTAAATATTATTTAGATTTTTAACACATCATACTTATATTAATACTATCAACCCATTGAACATTATTTATATTAAATCATCATTTAGGTATATTTATTCATAAAAAGACATCAAAATACAACGGCAGCCAAAAGGCTGAAAAGTAGTATTTTACAAAATTTGATAAAAATATATAAATACATTATGTATAAAAGGTAAAACTAGTTTAAAAAAAAAAAATAATAATAATTTACCACATTAAAATCATATTTATATATTCTGTCTATCACATTACAGTGATGCTAACAAATTGTAATATATATAACAGTCATCTATAACGACATATCTATCTATATTTCCCCCTTAATTTGTTTAGTTATCTTTCCTTATCTATCATAAATTATAACACATATATATATCATATAACATGTTTTTATATTTTTAATATCACAATATAAATTATCACATTGTAACCTTTACATTTTAGCATACAGTATCTCCATATTTGTTTCTCTCTTTAAGGTCTTCACTCACTTTATTTCAGTATAACAAAACGATCTAACATAAAAGGTTTGATCATTTTCTTAATGAATATATTTATAACTTTAAGATAAAATCTAATGACAAAAAAGATCGACGTTTCGGAGCCATCATGGAACCAATTCTCAATAACAAAGAGTGTTTCCAATCTATCAAATGTCGGGGTAACACTGGTGTTTTGGCAAAGTTTGAATCTGAGCAGGCCTGTCGATTTTCTACAACTTTGCCAAAACATCGGTGTTACCCCGACATTTGCTAGATTGGATCATAACAAATCCAATAGATGGAAGAATTATTTTGTTCTTGAGAATGGTTTCATCTATTAATTGTCTTAAAGTTCAGGGGTGGCGCCAGGATCTTCCCGACGCGGGGGCTACATTCCCCGACGAGGGGGCTATGCGAGCGAAGCGAGCATCACTAGGCTGGGGGCCAGGGGGCCGCCAAGGGCCCCGGTGGGGGTCGAGGGGGCGAAGCCCCCGGAAGCAACGCGTTCTAGCGTCATTTGAGGTCATTTTAATCAGATTTAGGGTAGCCATTTTTTCCATTTTTTATAATGCATAAATAAAATACTGCGTGCAAAAAAACGATGCGCGATGACTGTTTCAATCCATATTTTTCAATTTAAAAAATAAAAGTTCAAAGAAAATTTAGAAAAATAGAGTTGGAGGTACTTATTATACTTCAAAACATGAAACAAAATATATAAGTTCCTCAGTATCAAGGTTGTGACTGAGCTAAGAAATGTTTGAAAAATAGAGATGTTAGGTCCCGGAAAATGGACTTCTTGTACTTCGAAATATGACCAGCTTTATTGTTGGGGCTGAGCTAAGAAACTGTTTAAAACTAGAGCTGCAGGTCTTCAAAAAATTGCATTTTATACGTTGGAAACATCAGGCCTAGAGGCTTAAAAAACGCAAGCGTAGACCTTTTTCAGTCGGGGAAATAAGTTTATTCCTCCCAAGTGTATGCGTGCGTACCATCTGGACTTCCGAGTGGTGAGAAATTCATGACATACAGGACATTGAAAATGTAATAACTTAGCTATAATAAGATGTTGGCTAAGCGAAAATGGCATGTTTTTTGTTTAGTAATGGATGAAAAATTTATTTTAGGTGCCCCACGGTACAGAAGGTTACTTGTAAATTAAAAAAATTGGTGAACATACGAACAATTAATTCGTTTTTGCTGTAGTGTAGCGTACGTCGACGCAGTACACGACGTAACCGTCAGTAAACTTCGCCTGGAAAATAACTACAGTACACATTTTGGTCCCTGGATGGACCATGATATCACGCGTCTCGACCCAACGTTGAACGATTCGTATACAAAGGGATACCGCCAGACAAGTGCGAACCTAGCTAATGTTTAGTAGTAAGTTAGATCGCTGGCAATAAATGAATGCATAAAAGTGCATAATAGCTCTCTGACGTACTCTTACGGTCAATGGAACGTCGTGGTTTTCTAGGCGCTGAAGCTATATGAAGTGAACGCGAACGTTTTTTACTGTATATTATATTCCCCGACAAAAAGTACCCGTGTTCCCCGACGGGGGGGGGGGGGGGGGGGGGCTAGGCTTCTCGACGAGGGGGCTAGAGCCCCCGTAGCCCCCCCCCCCCGCTGGCGCCACCACTGTTAAAGTTAAGTTATTCGTAATATATTTTTAGTGCATAATTATAATTTCTTCTGACAATTGTTCAACTTTGATAATTTTTGCTTCTAATAATTTATATAGGCATAGGCAAATCCACTTTATATATACCAATTTTTGTTAAAGAATGCTTATAGTTTTTAATAATTATTACGGTTAATGTTATTGTTATGAAGAAATTATTTTTTAAAGTTGTATTATAGTCCCTCAAAAGTATAATTAATGAAGATTAATCAAAATCAGACTTGTAATTATTTTGCTTTAAATTGCAGTTTTTAAAGATGTATTGTCCCCCTGAAAACATTTTTTTTTTTAATATTTTTGTTGAATAGGCCATTTTAATTGCACATAAAAGTTATTCACTTTGAACTGAAATTGGATCGAAAAAAAAAATGTTTTACTCGAGAAAATCGTAATTTAAAGCAAAAATTAACCAACCGGAAGCTATTTGTCTGGAAGACAAACGTGTTCCGGTTTAATTTAACCCTTGACCTGAGTTAGCTCATAAATATTCATATTGTATGGATACATCTTGTGGATGATGGTTCTCTCAACAAACAGCCAACAACGCGACGATAGCAATGCATAGAGAGAGTCGAGTAGTGACGCGAGACGATCTTGAAGAAAACACGAAAACTATAGCTAGCAGAATACTAAGTAGAACTGCAGTTGGTAACTTTGATGTTGAATCTTATTCATTTAGGTGAGTTTTTGTTTCGCTAGCAGGAGAGGCCTAGCTAGGCCTAGGCCCGAGTTTTCTGCTACTGTATACTAGTCTACTACATACTAGTAGGCCTAGTACTAACTAGCACAACCACATGGCAGGCAGTCTCGAGTAGCCTTACTGCTGCCTCCTGTTTCTATAAGTAGAGGTAGTAGGCCTAGGCTAGGCAGTACACTACTAGCTAGGGCTAGACCACCACCAGGAGGGATGTATTTTTTTTTTATAATTTTGTTTGGCATCCTGATAAATTGGTTTAATTTGTTAGGATTTCAACTATCTATTCTGCAGAGAAAATTACCAAATAAATCTAAATATTGTTTTGAATGTTTACTGTACAGTATTTTAAAAATATTTTCTGCATCAAATGCAATAGGTTCAAATCAACATTTGCACAATTAACCATTTTATGCAGATATTTGACACAATTTTCTTCTTTTTTTTCAGGTATTAACATTGATTGAACAATAAGAGCAAGTGAAGTAGTGAGAAACACAAAATGTATCGGCAACATTCACAATTTATTGAAACATTTCTTACTATTAAAATGACACTTTGTAATGGATATGAGCGATCTTAGAAGACTATAGCTGCCGTAATTACTGCCACAATCAACACATTGATATTAGTAGACAAATTGACACAAAAAACAATACAGGAATTCAATAAGATATACTGTAACTGTATATAGGCCTATATATATTTTTTATTAACTCCTTTTGCAATGTAATATTTACAGTAACATTATGAAGTGTAAGTAAAATTGAAGAATTTATTCTGTGTACTGTTGTAGTAGTATTTTTTATTTATTGAATGTTATGTTTACAAAATAATATACTGTACAAATATTATTGCTTTATAAAAAAAATTATACAACATTTTACAAGCTGAACAGGAACATATTGGCCGAATGCAGCATCACAAATATTTTTCTTGCAATATCCAATCATATACAGAGTCTATCATCAGTTGTCTTTATGAAGTACAAATGTGACCTCTGTTCCAGTCTTCATCAGCTCAACGTCTTTAAATAAAAATGTTTAAATAATGATGTATAAATAAGTTAAATATTTCACAAAATCTAAAGTTTTTAATTTCGGCAAAGTACGAAAACCTGGAATTTGGTATTTATAAATAGGTCTAGATCATGCACATTTAGTGCAAAATGTGGGCTAGTGAAATTGCTTGCTTTGACAAATAAGTACACTAACTTTCTACGGTAAAACACATTACAACTAAGACTTAATAAAGAGAAAACAAATATTTGACTTACTACAGTACAGAGTTACATGGTAAAGAACAGTAGTTTGTGTGGTAAAATGGCTAAGCTGGCTTTTCCCCTCTGTCTACTTGTACAGTGCTGCTGGAGGAAGGTTCTCAACTTCAGGCTTGTAAGTTGTATTGTAACCATTTTCCCTGAAAAAATGTTTGTTTTATTTTTATCATAAAAACTAGTTAAACAAGATTCAACTGTAAATTATGTATATGGTACAGCAGGCTGGCTGTATTTTCGGATTGATGGCCTAGCCTAGGCCAGTCTATGAAGAGTACAATGTATAGGGCCTAGCTGGGCATTTTCTGCAGAGACCCGATTGTCCCAGCAGCCTGCCTCCTCTACTACTACTACTACTAGCCTAGGCCTATGCATGTATTATTCTAGGCCTAGCCCTGAAAAAATCCCAGGCTAAGTTAATTAATTACCTTCCTGTTATTACAAACGTCTGTCTAGTTTGCGTTATATATATAATTATTATATTTAAAATAACCGTCTAGGCCTACTTACCGACAAATTAACAGCTTAGCTTTACATACGATCAGGGGAAACCCCCAGTCGAGTCGCGTCGATCTGGCTGTGGGTGTTGTGTACACAACGTGCATCATCCATGTTTGTTAGATCAGATCCCAGCTGTGTCGATGCTCATTAACATATCATGCATATTTATGAGTTAGCTCTATCGGCCTAAATTTTGAGCTGACAAGTTGGGAAAATTGATTAACTTATTTTGCTTTTTTCTTAGCGAAATTAATAATTTTTTTCGGATTTTTTTTCGGCGAAAGTGAACAACTTTATTATAGCTACAATATGGTCTATTCAAAATTTGATTTAATTGATCTTCATTTTTCATGTTTTGGGGGACAATACAACTTTAAAGGTAATTTTTTTTCGATCTAATTTTTGGTCAAATCAAAGTAAAGCCAACGCCGGAAGGCAAAGATAGTGTGTGAGTAGGGTTAAGGCAGAAACTATAGAGGGCTTGAATCCATACATGAATATTCATGATGTGACAGAAAACCCGGCGGGCCAGCTTTTCCACGAAAAACGTACGACACGCGCGTACCGTACGCGTATGATCATCACAAAACTTTTTGTGCCAATCATATCACACCAAAAATCGAGGCGAGAAAATGGTTGTTTGTTGCATGCTTTAGTTTTACTTTTTTTTTATACCGTATCTTTTTAAAATTGTTCATTCCTAATCGTAAGTACCTACCACCATATTTAATTAATAAATTAATAAATTAAATTGTTGTAGTCCTTGCCTAGCCAGGCCATTAGGTAGGCATGTGGAGAGGCTCCAGAGAATAGTGTATTTAAGCCCTACTAACAGTAGGCCTCCTACTAGGCCTAGGGCCTACTAGGCTAGCCTAGCCTACTAGCTAGGCCTAGCCTTGTTTACCCTCTAGCTAGGCCTAGCCTAGCCCTAAGGCCATTTAGGCCTAGCCCCCTATGCCTAGTAGCAGGCCTAGGCCTAGCCTAGTAGTAGGCTAGATAGAAGGCCTCTAGACTAGTAGGCTAGGGCCTAGAGGCCTACTACTAGCCTATTAGTAGCCTAGACTATCTAGGCCCAGGGCCTCTAGTTAGGCCTACTAGAGGCTAGGAGGCCCTAGTTAGGCCTACAAAATGGGCCCACCCAGTAGGCCTACTACTACTAGGCCTAGCTAGTTTTGACCTACCTACAGACTAGGCCTAGGCCTAGTAGGCACAGTAGTAGTAGGCCTAGGCTAGACCTAGTACCGCAGTAGAAAAAGTGTTGTCACAACGGTTTTTCTTTATAGTAGGCCCTATTTATATATTATTAATATTACCTACCAGGCTAAACTAAACCTTCCTAGCTAGGCTAGGCCTAATTTAGATAGGTTCTAGTGTATAGTAGACTAAACGGTTAGGCGACTGGGAAGGCTACTGTAGTAAGCCCTAGGCCTAGCTAAAATAGCAGCAGTTGTATCGAAACGTATTCTTCTTTATAGTCTACACATAGGGCCTATACTATAGGATAGGGCTATATAAATGTTGTTTGTATTGTTCAACGTATATAAAACAGAATATTTTATCAGTTACACTGTCAGATCTGAACAAACTAGACTTCTTGTTTTTCAGTAAATACAAATGTGATGAAATGTTTACGACATGCTTAAACATCTGGTTCTGTGGACGTTGTTGTTGTGTTGTCTTTTTGGCAAGTTAAACACACGAATATTGTTTTGTTGCCAAGATGGTCATTGGATATATCATAATACGTCAGTACCATGTAATCTTTTAACAGATGGAGCAAAAAGTAGTTACAGTCAGATGATAAAGTGGGCTGAAAACCAGTACCCCGCTGATGATATTGCTAAAGTTTTCAACAAAAGCATGTTAAACTTCATGATAAATGAGCAACTTTGGGCGGAAGTGGAAAAATCAGAAGACATTGATGTTGAGATGTTTTGGATGGGAATGAAGTTGAAGCCAGAAGATCTTGAGAATTTTCATCAAATTTCAAGTGCTGGGACTCCGCTCAGCAGTTTCTTTCGAGATCGTTTACTTAACAGACAAGCAAATGACCAAGTTTGTATTGATACTACATATGCTTCTAACACTTCAGCAACATATTCAAAAGTTTGTTGGGACGCATATATGGAGGTTTTATCAACTAAAACGGTGGAATGCACTAACCAATGGAGCAATTGGACAGAATGCATAGATGGAGAAAGATCAAGAGAACGAGCATGCGCTGTTGTAGAACCAGGATGTATAGTATTTCCCGAAAAAATTACGGGAGATTGTGAAATACTTGATTTAATCTTTCCAGAGAATTACACAATCCGAGCATTTGCAGGAGAAAGTTTAAGAATTCAATTTGTAAATGAGATTTCGTCATTACCAGTGATGTTTCAATTCGTCAATGGACCTTCGCTTTCTTCAATTACAACAAATGGCAAATTTATTTGGACTGTTCCCAATGATAATTACATCGGTGAAAACATGTACATTCAAGTTTTACTTTATAACACCGAGGGACACCAGCGTACCATTAATTTGACTTTAGAAATAATTAATTGTCTGTGTGAACCGTTTGGAATATGTACACAGCCAGCTAACCAAAAACAAGGCTTGGGATTATTCACTTGTAATTGCCAAGAAGGACGGTTCGGAACGCTATGCGAAAATGATATAAATGAATGCGAATCTCACCCTTGCTATCCGTTGGTTGATTGCATTAATTTACCTAATATGTATTGGTGCACGCAATGTCCGGAGGGGTACACAGGGGATGGTATTACGTGCACTGCTGATGATGGTGATAAGAACAAAGCGACGGAGTCGACAAATACAGGATCAATTAGTAGACCTAGTAAACCACAGACATGTAACACAGGAGGATCTGAAATTATTAAATCAATGCATATCATAAATATGATTGCTATTTCTATAGGCATTATTGTACTGTAGTAGAACATTAGTACATGTCTTCATTTTACCATGAATCACAAGCGACAGTTCCGATGACCCATTACTTAATGTGTTAAACTTGGTTTTGACTAACTTTCTTTGCTTTGAAAACAGTTTCCGAACACTAACGACATTTTCTCTTTATTTATTTCATTATTACCAACTAAACCACTGTAGTTTATTTACCACTATTTTAGTTTGAATGTTTGAATTTAAAACGTACATATTCTTCAAAAGAAAAACATTTCATAGACTATTTTTAACGTAATGACAGCGTAGGTTTGTCTGCGGATGAATATATTATACTGATTATTTGCTTTCGTATGAAAATGTAGAAAATGGTTCATAATTATTAATTAAATAACGAAAACCAAAGTTAATGATCATTTAATGCCAATTTTGTGTTTTATCAAAGTGTTACACTGTTCTTTTCTCGCTTTGTTGTTAATTTAAATAAAGATTTTAACAAATTTTTCCATTAAAATAGTTGTGTTTAAATTTCAAACTGTATGCCTACTACAGTAATGTTTTGCGATTGGTAGTTTCGAATAGAAACATTTAATAAACAAGAAACCCTGCACCAAAGACGTTATACATTCAATGGATTGTATAAGCAAAAAAAAGCAATATAATTATATCGATATCAACATTGTTTTATTCAATTTATTTTATAGTATCCCTATAAGTCTTAAAAGTGCCAGTCTGGGAAAAGAATTAGAAACAAGTGTTTCTCAACTGCTTTGTGTTATATGGAGTCTATCCATATTAAACAAAATAATTGAAATTACATTATTAATATCTTATGCTATATATGCCTATCTATAAAAATTAGAATTAATTCGTGCTCTTAATCATCTGTGCTCTTAATCATATGTGCTACGTTCCATCGTCTAACTAAAAGTTATAATTGTGTTGTTGATTAATTTTAAATCCGTTTATTTTGCCATCTCAAGATCTTTATATTCAAAGGCCGGGCTAACAGTGCAGCCAAAGAATGTCCATTCTCCACCGGCCACGCATCTTGCACTCTGCCAGTGATCTGCTGGAATCAACAGCTGGAACTTATGACCTTTCTCTATGTCTGGTCCTAATATATACTGTTTGTAATGGTCTTTTCCATCAGGTTTCAAAATGGAAACTTCGATAGGGTCCCCAGTATAGTAATGCCAAAGCTCGTCTTTGCCCTTTATTCGATGCAAAGCAATGCTATTATCTTTTGATACCAGGTAATATATAGCTGTGCTATGCTCAGTCCGGTATGTCTCTCTGTAGTATCCTCCTTCAACATGTACTTGAAGTTCAAAATGTTTTATCATCTCACTTGCTGTTTTCTTATTCATTATCTTGTTTGATATACAACTGTAATTAAAAAAAACGAAATAAACACATTTTACTTGGAATATAATCATGTACCAGAATGTACATGTATAAATGGAAAAACAACAATTGAGTAACTTTAATATCACCTAAAGTTAATGTTAAGCTTTAGTAGGTACCGGTGATCTTTTAAAAGTGATAAAGACGAAATGCTGAACATATACGGGAGAGCGGAGAGGAAGCTCTCCAAACATAGTCACTGATACTTTTCCAAAAACAGTAAAACTGAATAAAACGAAGAACTAAGCTAATAAATATATGTAAATTAAATGTACACAATTTAAATTTAAGGTAAATAAAACTAATTTAGATTTTCTAAAAATTAATGAGATCGCAGAAAAAGAAAAACATTTTAATTGTAATGGGTGGTATGGATTTAGGCCTATATACATTTCAGACCTAAATTGTGATGCACACAGTGATACATTCTAGGAAACTGTCGACAGTTCCTCCTATTGTGATGTTATAATGTTCTGTCATGTTTACCTATATTTTTGTGAAATTATCTAAAATAACTGGTTTTATATCATTTGCTACAGTTAAAGGTGTATTGTCCCCCACCTCTAAAAAAAGATTAAAGATGTATTGTCCCTTGAAACACAAAAAAATGAAGGTCAAAATATTCTAAATTTAAATTGGCCATATCAAAGTAATATTAAAATTATTCACTTTAAGTGGAAAATTCGTGACAAAAACAACAATTTTACGTAATTAACAGGTAAATTAGTTTGATTACATTTCGTCTGGAAAATCGTCACAAGCGAAAGTAAACAAAGATTTCAAACCAAGAGTATGCATTATGCATGATGAGATATGTTTTGATCAAAAACGACTGGAAGTCAAAGTTATTTTGTGAACAAAAAAACGTCTGTATTTCAGTCAAATTATTTTTTTTCGACTAATTTTTGTTGAAAGTTAATAACTATTAATATGATACTTCAAAATGACCCACTTTTTTTCGAAATATTCTAATTTTTATTTTTTATGGAATTTGACAAAGGGACAATAGGCCTACATCTTTAATTAAATTAAACTTTGAATAGGTTATTTTGTAGTTATTCATTTCCGTTGAAAAAATACGAAAACAAATAATGTTTTTACTTATAAAATAGAAAAATAGATGGTTCCATCCCCATCTTTAACAGTAAAATACTGGCCATCGTTTACAAGCATTATCGTTAATGGCCCATGATTGTTTCTACCGAGTGGGGAAAAATTGAAAATAATGAGGTCACATTTGAGGTCAAATTAGCTCACATAATGTGCATAATGAGACTATAAGACAATATCAAGTATCATTATGCTCAGGCAAAATATATTTGTGTAAACCAGGGAGTTACAACTCCCTGGTGAAACCATCTTTTGTGAAAATGTGATTATTTTGAATTTACGAATTGCCATTTATGAATATGAAAATGAGAAATATGCGGTTAACGGTGGAAACTGTAATCATCGCGCCGCTCCTTTAAATAGAACAAAAGCAATATATTAGACATTTTTGTAAGACACACTTTTTAATCTTAAATTCTTTGATCCGTCCATGAAAGAATTACAGTAGTAATTCTAAATAATTCATCTCCTGCCGCAAATCGTTTGTGGTTCCGTGTTGTACACACCACAAGTCAAGGTTAGATTAATTTAAATTGGCTGCATTTTCTAACAATGGAAGCTTTTTTACTCATGATTTAACAATTTCGTGTTGGGTATAATGTGTATAATAAAAATCAAGTGTTTTAGCACATTCCTCGAAATACGGTAGCCTTCATTGATCCCGTGACTTGAACAGGACTTATCGCACTGTTTTAAAGTACTACATTAGTGTACAGTCATTGCAGTAGAATACGTTTTTAAATGATTTAACTCACAATTCCATCACGATGGATGCATTATACAGTAATAAAGTGTACATAACGTTTATATAGGCAGATTTTGGCAGTTTTTATGTTCTATACTGTCATGTAAAACCATTAGTATGTATCCGTTTAAAACACATCGCGTAAATATCGCATACATTGTTATGTAAGGTTTTCCCTGGAGACACCACACCCACATTCCAAACCCCCACCACGTTGTGCATGATCCCCCCTCTTTTGTAAAGAGTCCTTTCTGGTTGTATAGCCGCCAACCAGGCCTTCTGTTATCTACTATTACTGGGAGCCAGAAAGGATGCACCCTCTAGCAAACTATGCTATGGTTTTTTGCTTCCTTTATCAATACGAATCCATTTTTTGCTATTGGCCAAAAAAATATTGGGATGCTTGGTCACTACAGGGGTCAATATGGTCAAAGTTTTTGCGTAAATTGGTAACTACTGGGTGTATTGGAATTGGAAAAACTACTCAGAAGACCATATTTATATTCATTCTAATATGAAACTTTTTCCCAAAGTGGACGGAAACCCCTTTCTGACCACTAGTCAAGAAATTGGCCATATGAATATCTCGGTAACCACTGGTCAGAAGTGATAAGTGTGGTCTCAACAAACTCGCAAAGTATACAGTATGTTAATATTTGTTCTAATATAATAAAAATCATAAACTGTCAATATACCCCTAATTTTGACCTTTGACATATAGCCGGCACAAACATTTTTAGCATAGAGCACACTTTTCATATCTCAGAAATTGTTAGTCGTAGTTAGTGTCAAAATACACAGATAATTTTTTTTATTCACATTCACATTTATCTCATGGCATTAATATCATAGTATTTAAACATTTTTGTTACAGTCAAGGATTCATAAATTCTTCTTAGAAAATTCAGCAACCTAACCTAATCCATTAGGTACCAAACAAAAGTTGATTTTTGAGTGAACAAAAATACAATTTTCTAATGATTTTAATGGAAACGACTTAAATAATTGCAAAATACACATACTTGTGATATTTTTTTTATAAACAAGAGTTTGATATGTTAAAGATTAGTGTTTAATAATTATAGTATCGTTTTTTATTGAAATTTTTAAATTGGTAGGTTAGACCGTTTTTCACATTCTGAACTTCAAGGCTAAATATCTCAAAAGTTCGGGTTGCGACTCTGCGCCGCTTTTGTGATGCCAGGCCTCATATTTCTATTCACTTTAATCATGGAAATAAGTTAACTAACTTATTTCTCCATGCTTTAATGGACAACTTTTGCCAAAAATGAACGTGACACTTTGGTCAAGAAAATAGCCATATTAATATCTCAGCAAACACTAGTATTTTAGTCGCAAATTACTCGCAAAGGAGTATTTATATTTGCTCTAATACAATAGAAATACACAAAATGTTTAAAAAACACATTATTTAACCTATAGCTGGTATAGGCCTACAAACATTTTTGCGTGGAGCACATGTGACATTTTTAATAACTAGCGAATATTGTCTTGCTTGACATATTGATATCACCTTAATGAATAAGTGCCAAAAAACATATCATGGTGTTTGAGAAGATGGTGGGGATTGGCTAGGGTAGTAGGTTATCAAATTGACCAGAATTGTAATAGGAAATTATCCCTTACCCTAATAGGAAATTGTTTGTTTGGGGTGGGGATGTAGGCCTATCACCATGTACGACCGAAACTGTACTGGAAATGTTTTTAACTAGGCCTAGTTTTATGAACTTACCGTAAACTACAGTGTAGGCCTACACCTTTCCAAAACTGTGAATACTCGTTGAAAAAGCGGCTGTCCAATGAAAGTAAAATACAGACAAATAATATGCGTTATGAAAACAATCAAGGGTGGTGGAGTTAACAGGTGATTGAGGTTATATAACACATTAATCACATCGTTGGCCTCGACAATCAGCTGAGGTCAATGTCGTCAGGATAAAATACTGTATTCAGTAATGATAAAAAAGCTCAAGTGGTTGTTCGAAGTGGTGAAGTTACAATTAATTATAAAAATGGTCGAGGCATACAAAATGTGTTTGAATTAGTCAGAATCAGTCATACTCTTTATAAGGAAGAATGATATATACCGGTGCATATTGGTTTCATGTCATGGAACAGATACTGTCTCTTGTCAGAAATATAATAAAGGTGCCACATGCTAACGGGCTCAGTATATTAGCAACATTAGGAAATGAAAATTCTCAAAAACAAATGTTGACGAAACATTTTATAATTGTTACTAAACTAAAGTGCAACATCTATATTTACTTCTCTGTTATTTTCCTCACATAATATTTATCAATGTAAAATTGTCAACAAAATGAATGATCGCAACTGGAATCGTGGTTGTAACCTACGTTACATGTTTTATTTTCGACTTTCAATGTAAACGATTATAAAGGCAACATTATATTTCTATGAATATGAAACTATAAAATAGTGTATGTAATCAAACAAAAACATGTAGGCCTATAATAACTTACATATTGTTACATTCACTAGTACATATTGTATTTTATAGTTTATACTTTATTACCATCCATAATAAAATGAGTCGTCAATCAAAGGTTGTTGTTGATTTCTTGTATGTCCGCATACATTCCTGTCTTAAATTCACATAAAATAACACTCATTATTGTACTCTATTAAATAGTCATAATTATGACAAAACTGGTGTAATCTTTCTTAGAAAATGTATACTGTGGGCCTGTTTCTGCTGCAACTGCTCAAAATACGGTATAAAAATACGGTATAAAATACGGTATTTTTTATACCGTATTTTTTAGTACCCCGTTTCTGCTAACAATACTTATTGGGTGGTCGTGTTAAATTTCATCTTTTTTACCCAAATTGCCATTTTATTTATTTGATCGATAATTAAAAGTCGCAATAAAGGAAGTTTTACGTCTCACTTTCAACAGCCTAGCCCTAGTGATAGAGATGTTGTGAGAGCACAGAAACATCGTAATGGGGACAATTAATTCGTTCCCTCCCCGAGTTATTGTATTTTGCAATGTTGTACTGCTTTCGCAGGCTCTTCAGCTTTGAGTTTACTTGCTTTGGAGACAAGTCTATTCCATACTCCTGCTTTTTTATTTTAGAAATGTCTTTATAAATGTGGTTGTCCCTTTTATTACCTTTTAGTTGGCCAGACATTTTAGCTTCCCCACACAAATTTATTTAGTAAAACTGTGACGTCTTCGCTCCACATTTTCGCCGAATATATATATACACGTGTGTAAAACAGCTGACAGTGACAGAAAACAAAAACACGAATGTTGACCTTTTGTCATGTAAAAAAAAATATGGTATTTTTTATTGGCAGCAGAAACGGGTACAAAAAATACGGTATAAATTTGTAAATACCGTATTTTATCCACAAATTTTGTGGGGAAAATACGGTATACAAAATACGGTATATTTTTTATGAGCGCAGTTTCTGCTGCCAAAAATATACCGTATATATACGGTATTCAAAAAATACCGTATAATATACGGTATTTAGTTGGCAGCAGAAACAGGGCCTTAGTTACAATTGAGTAACGTAAATTACGTATTCAGTAACGTAAATTACTGAATTGAAAGATGAATTCGTCATCAAAATAGTTAAATAAAAACAACATTTGTAACTTTTAACAATAAACCTCATTGGTATTTTAGATCATTGCCATCACTTTTGTAGGCAAACAGATTATATGTTCATTAAATCATCCTTTTTTTATTTTCTTTTAATTCAATGCATATTTTATTAATTATAATTATAAAAACTCCCATATTAAAATGTAAATTAGTGAGTTTTATAATGCTAGTGTACATACTATTGTTTTGGTTAATATGATTATTATTATTTATTATAATTCTGTGAACTTTACAGTTGCTTGGCCTAATGCTTATATCAGTCTCAACTTTCTTAGTAACGTAAGTTACATTTCCTTTAATGTTTCAACATTTTGATTTATCCGTTCCCTCTCCTGGTCTGAAATGTAGAACAATCTACCCGTACAACCCTTTGTTTCAATTTCAACACGGCAGATAACTTTATCAATAGGAATCCATATTTCATCCTTACTATTTGGCCACTGAAATATGTTCTTGTTAATTCTGCTGCCAGATTTAAAAAAAGACACCAACGCATCTTCATCATCTATATCAACAACTTTGCCGATGTACCATTCTTCATCATATAATGCCGATACCCAATCATCAACATGGAATTGAATTTTGCTGCTTTGCTTGGTATTTTGCTTTTGACGTTTCGTTAAGCTATGGACTATCCATCCGGGGCACATGTTATCAGCTAGCAGAAGAGGTTTCTTGACACGCTCTACAGTAGCAAGATACATCGCGTACCATCACTTCTCCACTGATGCCTCTCACTGCATGGAGATTTGTAGTCCCGGGAACAGGTCTTATGTTTGGCCATTTCATTTGTATTTCCGATTCTGCAGCCACACATTCCTCATTAGTAACAAAAAAGTACTCTGTGCGTGAGGTTTTCTCTTTCTTGACAAGCCCAAGCAAAGAAGTCGTGGGCATCTTGGATCACTGCCGCACCACGTTTTACGGCTTCGTCCGCCAAGCGTTTTACTGTTCCGCCAATGCCGTCGCATGGCCCTTTTCCATGCCCAGCTTCGAAGTAGTCCCAGCTGGCATTAATATTATGGAAAAGTATGTTGTGATTAGATATGATGGAGAATATTGTTTTATTCCGGTATTGTGATGTTGGACTATCGGTCCAATAATGGATAGTCTTTAATTCTGGCAAGATCCCTCTCAATTTTGGCACCAGCTTCTTTAAAATTGCAAACACAGTAGAAGCGTTGTGTGCGCGGGTGTCTGAAACCGCTACCATGCTATGATGCTTAATTTCGCCATCATGAAAGTAAGCAACTATAGGGTGTAAAGTAACACCGGTCTGATTCCAGTAGGCGCTTTGCACTTCTTCCATCGGCACACATGTGTAATTCTGAGAAAAATCCATATGTATGACGCATTCTCCTTCTTGCAGGTTTTCTTTACACTCTCTTATAGCAGTGTATTGTGCTGTAACCCGTTGTGCATGTTTTCGGAAATCAATAGTTGTAGTTACAAATAAGTCTGCAAATGTGCTTTTGTCGACTCTTTGTTGAACAAGTTTAGTTTTCTTCTTACCGAAATTGTCCGGGACACGTTTCCATTCTTCATACTGGATCTCTTGATCTGGTATACGCTTGGCAAGATCAGATATCTGTGTGTCGGTGATTGATTTGATTGCTTCATCGGGGCTTGTGATTGTGATCACACCTAGAGATTTTAATACCTTTAACTGAAGGGCAAAGTTCTGATGTTTTAGGCAAAGACTTGTGTTTCTTGCTGTGAATTTGACAAGTTTAATATTAGCATTTCTTTGTCGGATTTTCTTAAACGAGGAAAAAGAAACCTTCCGTTGCTCGGGATTTTCACTTTTGTACTTGGCAAACAAGTTCATCATGTAATCATTGAGGTATCTTATCTGGCGTTTTTCTTTGGTAGAAGATGTTTTGCAGGCATCTCGTTTTCCTGGCATCATCCTGGAGTTGTCATCTCTTTCCATGAAGCCTAATACTTCATTATAAAGAACTCCCCACCCCTTTTCTACATACTTCGCAGCTGTGATTCTTTGCTTTTTCGTCTTGGATAGGTTACGTTGACCAAGGCCCGACTCCATTGAAACACGCGCGATTAACCTGTATTTCTTGATTATCTTTCCAGATAGAACATTGCTAATCATTCTTCTGGCCTTCTGCCCTTGATTTATCTCTGTGCTCTCTCTTATTTCATCAAGCAGTGCATGTGAAAGCAGGAGTTGTTTTTTTCAACCCTTTGGGTACTGATCTTGGTGACATACCTAGAAAATTGGAAATTACATCAATACTAAATTAAGTACGGTTTAGAATATTTAAATATTTTCTCAATTGATATGTCCAGGAAGATAATGGTTTAAGCGGCATGTAATGGGCAGAAAAAGAAAATACGTATATTCACATCACCATACACGACATGGAACAAGTTATCATTTATAAGGCCTTGAGTACATTTTGTGGATATTTGCTCTATATTATAAATAGCCAATATTGTCATTATTAATAATAATTATGCGTGAATAAAACAGTACATTCATTCGTGACCTACCTGCATTTCGTAAATCCTGATTTGCTTCGATCTTGGAGAGTCAGTACTACTCATGGACGAGTCATGACTGGTAGATGGGATGCAATTCTTATTTACTTTCTTCAGAGCTCTTTCATAGCGCTTGTTTATGGTTTTTTTTTTTGTCTGGTCATTTTCTGTAACTCCAGATTTAATTTTTCGATGCGACGATGGGCTCGACTTAGTGCTCTGCCAACACGTTTTCGAGTAGAAATACGTCTCTTAAACGACATCTTGATGCGTAGAGGAGAAGTTGGTGAAACCACATCGGAAGATATGGCTGAATCATCATTACTACTACTAGGTTCGTCAGCTTCTTCTGGGTGTTGTACTTGTAGTTGGGCTTGAACTTGCTTCACGTACCTTCGATGTTTCTGTACTCTTCTTTTCACCGTCGCTCTCCGTGCATTTCTATCTTTTGTTGTAAGTTCTGCTGACGGAACATAGTATTTCATTACACGTCTTGCTTCTGCTTGCAAGTACTCTGCTCCTCGCTTCTCTTTTTGTCGTTCCCGATACGCTGCCTGAATCTCGGCTCGTGACTTTACCATTATCACCAGTGTCACCTAGTGTTTAACAAAATGTATTAGTATTAAATCAAAATAAACAAATATTAAATTATATTTTTACATTTTAAATAACCATAATGTAAAAAAATACATTGACTTTGTATGTAGTAAATTATGTAACTTACGTTACCATGAACAATACTATTAATACTTGTGAGTATCGATATTACAAAGACACAAGATGTATCCAGGTACATGACATACGTTTGACAATGAATATTCATAAACATATATACACAGATATTATCTTAATATCACTATGTTCGGTAATGTTACAACAACATAGACATACAACATCAATGTGAAACTTACGTTACCATAGTATCAAGGGCAAAGAAACTTCCCATAAAATAACCCTAAATAAAATCAACTCCGGTTGGAGGTAATGTTCATTATTGCCTGTATAATATAACTTAAATTATTTGAATATACTGAGTAGAAAAAAAACAAGACGTCTTAGAAATGAGGTATATAAAATGGTAACCTACGTTACATGTAGTGTAATTTACGTTACTTTGTTGCCTATGCTAGCTTACTAGTGTAAATTGTACAATGTAATAACATACTTGCATATCTGTCTAATTTCCTAAATTATAAACATTAGGAAAGTTGTTCTAAATGATCTTTAGTGAATTAAGCATTTGAATACTTACTAAAATATACTCGAAAATCTGATATATGACGAATAAACTATGAAATTGTGAAAACGTATTTATAAAAACGTGGTCAAAATTGCCGCTGTCTGCCGAATCACGTGGTTAAAACTTTTTATTGTGTCAGAGGGCGTTTTCTTGATCATAAGAATATCTGTATTCCTTAGAAATGTCCACAATATTAAAACTCATCAGTAACAATATATATGGTAACGTAAGTTACCATAACGTAAATTTCAAATGAACTTCAAAGGCTCAAATAATTAAATCTTAAAACAACAACAAAATAATCAGTTTAAAATTAAACTTGACGTAACTAATCTTATAAATTATTATAACATGTGTGTGCACAAACCGGATCCTAAGAAGAAATGGGGTAACGTAGGTTACATCGCTTAACCAATCGTTTTTCATTAACACTTTCCAGGCAATTTTATAACGTATTTACATTATATTTCATCCGCGCAAGCAATATAATCGTTATCAAGAGTACAAATCACATAATACGAAGAAAAACACTCTTATAGGTAATTATTAATTGATATTTAATGCATTTTTAAAGTCTGTAACGTAAGTTACGTCATTTGTGCGACATATTTAATTGAAGAATTTTTAAAAATAAAACTAATTTTTTGTCAAAATGTCACTTACATGCGTTAAACGTATAGGTAAGGCTCCAAAATATACAGTATTTACAATGATAAATGGGATTATATTTAATTTTTACACTAGAGAATATTATGAAATTGGCCGGTGACAGGCGGTTTTGTGTCATATCATGAAGTTTAAAGTGACATTATTTTTTAAGGGCAAGGATTTTCAAAATAAAACTTGGCCAATACAAAGAATAACGTTTCCTGTACCGTCATAACGCTTTAAAACACACTTTTAGTGCATAGTTTTATATATATAACACAGTAATTATAGGCGACATTGGTTTTTCATATTCGTGTTGGTATAGTGAGCCTGAGCGTGGTAGATATTAGAGATATACCTTGGTGTTTTTTATTTCGAGATAAATAAAAACTTGTTAACATTTGGTTTGGTATGTTTGTTAAAAAGAGTGTGTAAATTATGTATGATTTTCAAAAAACCTATCATGCTTTATGCTTAAATTAAAAGTGTTCTAGTATGGAACGCCTCCTCTGCCTTCAGTTCACATTTACCATGCAGTACACACCAATCGTCATGCAGTACACACCAATCGTCATGCAGTACACACCAAACATAATGCAGTACACACCAAACATAATGCAGTACACACCAAACATAATGCAGTACACACCAATCGTCATGCAGTACACACCAAACATAATGCAGTACACACCAAACATCATGCAGTACACACCAATCATCATGCAGTACACACCAAACATAATGCAGTACACACCAATCGTCATGCAGTACACACCAATCGTCATGCAGTACACACCAAACATAATGCAGTACACACCAATCGTCATGCAGTACACACCAAACATAATGCAGTACACACCAATCGTCATGCAGTACACACCAAACATCATGCAGTACACACCAAACATAATGCAGTACACACCAATCGTCATGCAGTACACACAATGGTCATGCAGTACACACCAATCGTCATGCAGTACAGACAGAAGAAGAGATTACCTTCCTAAATGTACTTAACCTAACCCTCTAAATAATCTCTCTCAACTATTAAAAAAAAACACGCTATTGATAGACCTCGAACCCAGGGGTTCCAGTGTTTTAGAGTAAACCCTTTACCACTCGACCAAACATTTTGGTTGGGATAGTCACGTCAATTGACTCTGATGGCATAGTTGTTCAGTCTAGTGTGACCGTGTATTCAAATGAGGCAAATGTGACCGAGGAAGAATAACTTACCTTTGAGAAAGTCAACTGATAGTTGGCGAAACGTCAGGTAAATAATAATCGTTAATTATTTACTATTACAACCTACGGTTGAGATAAAATTAATTATTATATTTCAGTTTCTTTGACTTCACAATTTGCCAAAGTAGGGGAATTGTATACAGCCTCGTGATAAAAGATATTTGACCGAATATGGACACTAGCCAGTATGGGTGCACGAAAAGATGCTCTACATCCCACTATCTGATTGACAAGCTCAACCTTCTTCAAAGGAACTGACAAACCGCGCAAAAAAGGGCGCTTGGTTATAACTGATTTCGCTAAAGCATTTAACGGTGTAGGCCTAGACAATACAGTTGCAGCAAGTAATCTTATTGCGCTTAGTGCCGAGTCCTGGATTGTTGATTGGATATGTAACGTTTTTTCTGAAAGGCGTCAACGAGACAGATACCAATCGACTTGGTCCGACTGGGACACTTTATCCTGTGGTGTACCACAAGTTACACAGCTTGGAGAAATTGTGTTCCGGTCCGCCATCATTCGTTGATGATTTTTCACTGGGTGAGGTAGTTAACCCTAATGCAATGTCTCAATACGATGTTGACGATTTAGTCGAATGGGCAACCATAAACAAATTTCAATTGAACCCATCGAAATGCGAACAACTCGCATTTTGTTTCATGAAGTCGTCACCCTATATGACACCTATATTACTGGCAGTAAATGAGAACTAACTATGCAAAAATCATTGATGTTTTCATTCAGGATTATTTAAAATGTGATGTCCAGGTCGACTATACCCTTAGTAAAGGGGGAAGACGTCTTCACATGCTTAGTCTTCTAAAACAGTTTGAAGACCATGCCCAAGTTTACATCACATCTACTAGACCAATATTCGAGTATGCAATGATGATCGCCGCAAAACTATGTCGTAAATTTCATTAACCACTAACGTAACCAAATTTTACTACTAACATAACAAACAGTAGAAAATGTTATTTTTTAAGATATTTCAAGATATATTGCCCCTCTGAAAAAAATAATTTGTTCATTTCAACAACATTTATTTCAACAACATTTATTTCATCAATGGCTCAGTATAACTAACAAGTAGTAAAAAGATATAAAATATATTTGATGTAAAGGAACCATAATAGGATCATTACTATACTAGAAGATAAAAATCTTGTCACGTCGTAAGACCCTTTTAGAGTAAAGAATATTTACATTGTTGATTTACAGACTAAACAAAAATAAGATCAATAAACTCAATAAAACAAAAAACAAAATATAATGGTAAAAATTCATGAACACTTTAATACAATGATAGATAATATCTTTTTAATTTGTTACGAAAGGTAAAAAGAGAAGTTAAACTTTTGATAGTGACATCCAACTCGTTCCAGAGTCTGGAACCCGAAACGGAAATAAACAATTGCGAACTTCTCAAGTCTTCTAAAAGGAATATTTAACTGGAAGTTACAATGCATGTTACAAAGTTTATAATCATGATAATGTACGACATTATTAAATAAATTAATTATAGAAGTTGGTAGATTGTTGTGAATATATTAAAAAATAATAATAAAAGAGGCCACGTGGCATTTATGTATGTCAAATAAATTTAGCAACTTAAGTTCTTTGAAAAAAGGTTTAGATGGGGTTTCATAAGTGGAAAGTGTAATAATTCTAATAGCACGTTTAAGCAGTTTGTTTACTTTGTTAATATTTGAAGGGTAATCAGCACACCAAATTATATTACAATAATGAACGAACAATAAAGAAAGAAGAACACGTTGTGGGAAAATATATTTGAGTTTGTTAATAATTCCTATTATTTTAGAAACCTTTTTTGCTACGTGAGTTTGATGATAGGTCCACCTCAAATGTTCTTGAATATAGACACTAAGGAACAGTGTTTTAGGCATGCGTTCAATAATTTTTTCATTTATGGTGATAAATCGATTTGAATAATTAGCCTTTCTTTGTTGTGTATGAAAAAAGATATAATTTGTTTTTTGTGAGTTGATAATAAGTTTATTTGAGATGACCCAGTCATTTATACATATTAACTCATTATTCACTGTAGCATATAAAACATTTAAATCAGGATGGGAATAAAAAAAAGTGTAGTGTCATTGGCAAAGGAAATCACCCGAAGGGTGTCACTGGCTCTGGATAAATCGTTCACATAAATTAGAAATCACAATGGTCCAATGACAGAACCTTGTGGCACCCCACAAGTGATTTCCTCCTCCGATGAAACACAGTTACCCAAAGAAACATATTGTTTCCTATGTTTTAGGTAACTTGTAAACCATTCTAAAGCAATACCTCTAATACCATTGTTATGTAATTTACTAATAAGAATCTTATGATTAATAACGTCGAATGCTTTAGATAAGTCAACAAAGACTGATAACAAAAATTCTCTTTGTTCAAAAGAAGAAGTTACATTGTTAACAAAACCAATAATCGCATGAGATGTAGAATGATTTTTACGGAAACCATATTGATGTGTAAAAAGAATATTATAGCAGTCAAGAAAGTCATAAAGACGCACGTACATTAAATTTTCTGTTATTTTTGAGAAAACACTAAGTAAAGAAATTCGTCTATAATTTGAAAGTATATCTTTGCTGCCTTTTTTAGAAGCAGGTATAACTTTGGCGAGCTTCAAATAATTTGGAAAATTGCCAGTCAAAAAAGAAGAGTTAATAGAAAAGGGTAAATGTTTGACATTGTAAGGGGAAGCTATTTTAATAATACGTGACGTAATTTTGTCATGACCACCACCTTTAGTGGAATCTAAATCATTAATTGTTTGTAAAACTTTATATTCGGTCACTGAGGATTAATGAAAAATGATTGTAAATCTGGGTTTGGAAGATAGGACATAAAATCAATTTGAGAATCTGACATAGAATTGCAAAGAGAAGAACCGATTGAGGAAAAATATTTATTAAAAGAGTCGCAAATGCCTTGATCAGATTTAATGGTTTTATCATTTGTTTCAATGAGTGTGGGGTAATTTCTATTAGACTTATTTGGATCAGAATTTATCACAGACCAAGTTTTTTTAAGATTACCTTTGATAGCGTCAAATTTAGAAAATTAATCATTTCTTTTCTGTACGACAAAGTTTATTGAACATATTGTTATATTTATTATATATTGATTTGTGATTGGGATTCTGAAAGAAAATAGGTTTGTTGTACAGTTTATGTTTCCTTCTACTACTTGTTATTAAATCAGGTGACATCCACGGTTGTTTGGGTATTTTCCTGGAGGGTATAGTGTTATGAGAAGTATGCTTATCATGAATGTTATACAATTAAAAAAAAAAGTATCAAATGCCGATTTTGAATCACAATTGTACATTTTCGACCAGTCTTCAATAACTAACTCATTGCAAAATGCATTTATATCTTTTATGTGAGGAGAAAGTTTATCATCAGGTTTAAGTGGGTGGTATGTGTCCCCATCAATGATTTGGAAGATTGGAAGGTGGTCAGAAATGTAAAAAATAAGTATACCAGAACAAATATTAGAATCAATTATGTTGGAATAAAAGTGGTCAATGAGTGAAGCACTCGTTGTCGTTATTCTGGTGGGTTTCGAAATGGTTGGATAAAAAGAATTTGAAATAATTGTGTCAAGATAATTACTGGTACAGTGATGATTTTGATATTTAATTAAATCAATATTGATATTACCCGTAATATGACATTGTTTATTTTCATAGTTATTTGATTTAAAACATCATTGAAGGCCATGGTAAAGTGGTCAATTGTGCCTCCGAGTGGACGATTATAATTCCAACAATGGATTTTTTATTTGGTTTTATTATTTCAACAAAATTAGATTCAAATGGAAAAGAAAGCGAAATATCATGTCCAATTTGAATATTTAAATCATTACGTTCAAATAATGCAACCCCACCACCATTTCTAATCTATCTATTTTTAGAAAAGTAGGAATAGTTTTGCAAGGAAGGAATTGGCGAGTCATCATTGAGCTAAGTCTCAGAAAAACCTATAATGGAGAAATTAATACATAAATTATCTACAAAAATTCAAGTGAGTCCATCTTCATGTTTATATTTCTTATGTTAAGATGGAAAAGGAAGAGCTTGGAAGAATTAAGATCAGATCTGATATTAACTTAATTAAACAAATCTGTTGATTGATTATCAAATTTATCTAAATCTTCAGTTAAAGGATTGAAGTTTAAGTTAGATGTATGGTTTATAAAATCGGAGTCCATGCAGATATCATGAAACGGTAAATGCAAAAATAAATTTTCAATTACCATAATAATACATTTTTAGTGTGGAGTGAACATGAAATATACCAAGACTGTGATAAATGTAACATAGGTAAAAGTTAGTAACAAAACATATTGAATTAAATAATAAAATGCAATTAATAATCTTCTTAACAATGAAGGTCATACATAAATCGATATTTGCAGTCTCCGCCAAGTATACAATGTTTATTTTTTGCGTCAACGTATAAGACAAGTCCTCGAAAAAGAAAAATGATTTAGTTTTAATAGATCTCGCCTTCTTTAATAATTCATCTTTGGGGTCTGTAGAAAAATTTTGCAATAATTTTACGAGGTTTAGTTGACTGTGAGTTCGGCTTACCTGTTCTGTGAGCGTTCTCAATACAGATCACCTAGTGCAAGTTCATTCTTAATGATATCCTTTATTTTTTGCATTGAGTTTTCACCCTTTTCTTCGGGCAATCCTCCGAAACGCAAGTTATAACCACGCGAATTCAGATTCAAGTACATCGATTTTCCGTTGCTTATCATTCAATTCGGATTCCAATTTTTCCATGTTGGTAGTAAGGCTGTTTACCGCGGCTTTATTTTCCATAGATGTGTCAGCATAGAATTCCAATGAGTTATCCCCATCTTTTTGTTTATTTTCCACAGATTCCATCCTTAAATTCAGGGCATCTTGACATTTAATAATAGCAGCTAGGGGTGTCACGAAACTTAAGACCACGAAAGCTAAGACCCCCTAAGACCTAAGATCACGAAAGCTAAGACCCAAGACCTAAGATTGCAAATTCTAAGATATACTACAGCTTAAAAACAATACTTGTTTATCCATACATAATTTTAAACATAGTAGATTTCATTTACTACCATAAATATAATTAAATACTACCGCAAAACATAGATAAACTCACATTATTTTCGCCCGTTGAGTAAATGTATATTTTTCCTTTACAACAAACAAACTTGACTGGTTGTTTGTTGGTATATATTTACTCCATTGTGTTGGTTCAGAGGATGTTTTTCTTTCGCACCTGTCTTTCTTGTATTTTGACTCCAAATTTGTTAACTGACTTTATTCTGAATATCAAACTTTAAAATTAGGACTTATATAAGTACTTTCAGAAGGAGAAACACATAAAAACAAATAAATAAATCCTTTAAATTGACGTTTTTACAGACGTGTTTCTTTGTATACTGTAACTCCTAATGCTCAATGTTTTTGTTTCTATGAAGCGCCAAAAGAGCAACAATAATAGTACAAGTATAAAAACAGAAAGAAAACGAAACAAAAAAACTTATTATCATGATTTTTAAATTAAAATTTATTTGCGAGTATTTATTTCTTCGTACTAGCATGATTATACTATTATTATTACAATTTTAATTTCACATTGTTCCATCCACACTGTAGATGGACTCCACAGAGTTTTCAGCCCTCTATATAATTTTTGCTCTATTGACGTTCCATAGAAACAAAAACATTGAACATGATGTAGGCCTAACTGTAGTGTAGGCCATGCGAAATTCGCAAACAGTATGTGTGCGAGAAAAACGTCTGTAAAATCATCAATTTGAAAATGTATTTGTTACTTTTTATGTGATTCTTTTTCATAAAGTGCTAATTCTAAGGTGTGGTATTTAGAATAAATGTTGGGAGTTAAAGTACAAGGCAGGTGCGAAAGATAAATATTTGTAATCTTAGGTATTGGGTCTTAGCTTTCGTGATCTTAGGTCTTAGGCGGTCTTAGCTTTCGTGGTCTTAGGTTTCGTGACACCCTAGCAGCTAGGCCGGAGTCAATGCGGGTATAAATATCCGATACCTTGTCTTTAAGCTCACGCCTCAGTGCGTTGATATCGCCGGTATCCGCTGACGTGGCACAGCTGGCGGGAATTTTGAGTTGTTGGTGCAGGCTTAGGCGTTGGCTCCGCTGCTTTTGATTTCGTTACGCTCATTTTAGTAGTGATAATCAAATTATTTCACAAAGACAAAGAAAACCACTGGGAATTACAACTTAAAACCACAAAACCTTTTGGACTTAACATTAGGAACATACTCCCAGATCGGTAAAATTATTCCATTGACTACCAAAATTTAAGTTTCAATATTAACCACTATTTAAGCTGTTTTTAGTCGCGTGGACGACTCTATAGTTCACTATGTCGGTCGGTCGGTCTGTCTGTCTGTCGGTCCGGTATCACTATGCGTTTTATCGCTTTCTGACCTTATCTTGATATCAGTTTAATCTAGCTAAGTCAATTTTTCACAGTATATTCCTTATGGCCAGGAATCGATGTGGTTATGTTTTTACGGTGCGCAATAAAAAATTACGCGGTGTACGCACGATTTCACGAAATCACGTTTGTAATCATATCTTCACAACCATGAATCACAATTGAATAAAATTTGGTACTCATAAATTTCAGGGCATAAATCATCATATGGCAATACAATTACGTGCGTAGCGCATGTAACGCATGCGTACGCGCGCTTAAAATTTTCAAAATTTATTTTCGATGAAATAAGAGTACGTTTCAGGCAATTTTAAGCGTTTACAAAATTGCCATGAGTGCGCAGAATTTTGCGCGCGCACTGCGCGTTAAATGTTATTGCGCACTCTTTTTGCCCGATTTCTGTTTTCTTGACTTGCTTTTCAACTCGAAATTACGTTATACGAGCACGTCAAAAGTGACAGGCTACGCACGTGTAAATTAAAAAAATATAAATGTTTTTAAACATTTCAACATTTTTAAACATGTTCAGTAATTTCGGTCAGTTGGTAGGTTGGTCGGTCAGTCGGTAAACACTAATGAGCACGCGACTGCAGCCATCTATATGGCTTTGTTTTCAGTAATTTGCCTTTGGATTTATATATATATATATATATATCCAAAGGCAAATTACTGAAAAAAATGACAATGCTGTGGGTATCAGTGGCTATATATATATATATATATATATATATATATATATATATATATATATATATATATATATATATATATATATATATATTTATTTATATTCGCTGTAATAGAACATTTTTACTAAATGTAACGGGAAATGCTATTTTTCTGTACTATTTCCCCTTGACCCGTACTGTATATTATCTTAAAAACGGCTGGTCATAGAAATTTAAATATGGTCTCAAACTGCTTAGACCTTATATATTTAAATTTGTTGTAAATGCAATATTTTGTTTAAAAATTTCCGGAGGCAAAGTTATTGACCTTGGACATAGAGAAGTAGCTTTCAGGATTTGTATTCAGTTGTCTCTGGTCATATCTCCATTACTCCTTTGTCTATTGACAAGATATTTGTATTTAAATACTCGAAATATATACAATTTTGACTAAATGTTTACTAGTTACCCTTGACCTTTATCGCACTATATCTAAAAACGGCTGGTCATATAGAAAAAAGTTATTGACCATTGACATAGCTACACACAAATCCTTCACGATTTCATAAAATACATTCATAACAAAATGAATACTTTTCTAAACATTGTCTCAAAATAAATCAAGAAATACATCTTAAACAGAGATGATAAAAAAAATGAGTTGAAGCTTGTTGAAGTTTGTGAACGTCTGGTTGTGGACGTAAAACGAAAATGAAACTAAAAACATATAGTAGCTTGACAGTCAAGGCGTGTGTGTCTAGAAAGAGATAAAATCATAAAACTTCTCACTCCTTAAAGTGATTCCTTGGCTTGGCGACGATGAATACAAAATGGCAGTCAATGTTACAATTGGAAGATTGCTTCTCATATCTCGAAACATCCAAGAAGCAAAACAAAGGAACGTCTAACCAAGCAACTGAACCAACCACCCAAATTGTCATCTATGACCACGTACAGTAATAGGCCTAATGTAAGGCCGGCAGTAGTTCAATGTATGAGAAACTTCTATATATGAAAATGTTTCAAGAAAGAATTTATAGCAAGTACAAAGGTAGAAGAATCATCCACTTTTACTCCTTGACTTTCTTAATGGCGACGACGATGCTGACAAAAAAGTATAGCAATTAACAGTCCAGGAAAAGTGCAGGAAGAATCTATTGGAATACGTCATTTTAGTGAAGTGAATGGGATGAAAATAGTGCAATGATTTCCTACTGTAACTTTTACTATCGTCCGAAGTTGTTTACATAGATAAATGTGTTTACTTACACCACAAAGTACAGTATATAATATTTATAAAATATATAAAAACTAAATATATGAATTAAATAAGATAATCAAATGATAGTAATATGTATAAACGCATTTTTTAATCCCTACCAAAAATAATTTCCGATACATGCTCAAATAAATAAATGCTTATACTTACGGGTTACTGCTAGTTCGTATTATTTACAGGACTAATTTCAAAATTAGAATTAATACAATAAATAATAACTACTCTAAGAAAATATACTTTGTTGACATATTGAAAGATATCAGTGAAGTAACTTTATGACTGAAATAGGTCTAAAGATACCTTGATATAGTTATTATTTATATAAATAATTGAAACGAGCCATTTTAGAGAGGGTACTCTGGTTATTTTTAACAGATAATTATGAATTAGGTAATACTCATATCATTATGAATGAATATGATACGTGATTTTCATTATCAGGAGCAACAATGTCAGCAACAATGTCATCGACGTACTTTCCCCCTTCGTAAATCCTGCCGTGCAAAAAAAGATGTAAATCATAGATAATATAGTCATACTTGTGATGACTAACGTAGCTTAAATGAATATCTCTACATTTAAATGATATTACTGTTAAATCAACCACAATAACTACCCAAGACACATTTTCATTCTCTCGTACCATTTACAATAAACAAACCTAAGCTAAAGCCTGTGTAACGTCAGTGTGTGCGTAACTGAATTAAGGGATTACGTAATTGTCGTTGATGCTAAGTTAATCTGGAATACTTTCATGAAGGAAAAATAAATATTTTATTGTCCTCGATATGGCATGATTACAAGCTTTCCATTTTCTTTTAGACGCGTTATCTCAACTAAAAGAGGTGGCCAGTGAGACCGCAGTTATAGCTTGAATACTATGTATTCCATGATCTTTATTCTGGTTGCATCGTATATGATGGTGGTCTGTTCAACATCGCTTCGCCATTCGTGTATGGATAATTACCACTATTTCTTGAGTTGTAGTCGGAAGCTGGAAAATGAATTTTAGATTCTAGTGACGATTTAGGTAATACAATTCTAAATTGACAATAGATAAACCAATATTCAGATTCAGAACAAGAAAGACATCGGTGTATGCATTTTAATACATAAACATTATTACATTTGAAATAGATAAACATGTATCTTTTAGAGGTATCATTAATATTTGAGAATTTTACACAAAAGTTCAACGTTTGTTTGATTGAAAGACTTTGTATCTCCAGAACATTACGAAAAATATTAAGTTGATTCGTTAATGGTTCCCAAAATCCCTACTTGGTTGTATTTTATATTAGAATAATAGAAGTTTGTATGCCTATACCTGGACAAACATAATACAAGCACTGACGTAACAATTACCTTAACTAAGCTAGAAACATGAAAACAAAACGATGTTCTGCAATAAGCACATAAAAAGTTTAAAATAAATGTTGAATAGACATAACATTAAGAAGAAAAATGTATACGTACGAGACACATATCCTAAATAAAACAAGATGCATATTTCTAAAAAATTATTTTTTTTTACATGGGTATGTACAAAATTAGCTTTAGCCTGGCATATTGGTTACAGAAGTGCGACACAATCTCCTTTTTACAACACTTAACGTAAAAGTATTCAACGTAGAATAGCATTATGCTTACAAGGCATAGGCCTACGCATTGAAAATAAAAGAAACTTAACACTAAACATAATAACTATGACATTAAAAGCAGAAGACACTTTTTAGTTTAGCAAAGACAATATAGCCACATATACTGCATGAACAAAGAACATCTACTTCTTCTACGACTCCGTTATACAGTAGTTGATAACTCACTGTTAGTGTTATGCGCCGACGCAGACGAACCATTTGTATGAGCAGATGGTAATCCCTTCTTCGTCTGATTTCGAGCATCAGTAGACCATGTGATTCTTTGCCGCTTGGTGCCTGAGCGAAACTTGCCTGACGAACCAAAACCTGGCATGGAAACATAACCATGGGAAATAAAAGCTTTGTTAAAACCAAAAGCCAAAAACCAAAACCACTTCAAATCCTTTATCTTAGGCCTACTGTGTATAATTTCCGTTGGATGAGTTGCCAGAACACTCCATGGACGTCGATAGCACCGATCTCACAGAGATCTTACTCAATTTATAGTCTGATAATTTTGGTTAACGTTAATTAACTATAAATAAATTACTGTATTTATGTCTCTCACCTGACGATAAATCATCACCTCCACAGCATGGACAACAGAGTCTCCGCCAGTGTTGACGAATGTCTTTCTTCGCGAGGCAATGGAAAATGAATATGCTCAAACCTTGAAAGGTATTTAATATAGCAAATAAATAGCTAAAAACTAGGCTGGCCTCACTAACAGCAAATATTGCTACTGCCCAGGTGAGACCTAACAAAACCATTAAGCTAATTGAACCACGAAGGTGGGCCCATGCCGTGAAACGCTCCGTTTTGGTAATTTTTGTGTGACGTAGATTACAAAGTTGTTTCATAACCATTGTAAAGATTACAAAGTTGAATATTAATATAATCAAAGCCGGTATCATAAACGCCCAGTAAAATGCCGTTCGATCCAACCAGCATCTGAAGAAAAAAGAAATTGCAGTATAGTAAGTATATCTACTGGTACTGAACTTAGTATTTTAAAATTTAAATTAGTTTAGCTTCAGTTTGCGGGGTAGGCCTACTTTGATGTTTTTGATAATTTAAAAGATACTATAATAACGAAATAATTATTTAATAATTAAATATTACTTACGCTCCACTGTATAATCCATAGTGGTCAACATCAATGGATACCGTGACAATAACGAATAATAATGGTACGCCTGGTGATAAAAAAAAAGACAAACATCATTTAATATGATGCATTAACCAAACAGAGGGTCCGTTGGTTACAGGTATTTCTGGCACGCCATCTGGCTAAGGCGTGCTTGGGAATCTTAAAACATTATGAATATGAACAAGATTATTATAATAAAATATAAATATACAAATTAAGACGTACAGAACAAATTTTGTACAACCTGGTTAATTTATAAATGATAAAGATAAGGATGTACAAAATAAACTTAAAACAACTTTAATATATAAAGAGAAGAGAGAGTATAGTTTTGAAAAAGATTCGTTGAAGGGATTTATAGAATTTCAAAAATTTGAGAGTATAGATTAGGGAACATATCTAACAATTTCAGACAACTAAATAATTGTCTTACCCCAACCAAATATCATTTGTTTTAGAATAAAGTGTGAATAATATTGCTCAAACACTTTGACCAATGACAGATACATATTGAAGGCTTCAAGAGCCATCCACGTCATGGTTGATAGTAGAAAGTAGTGCAGGAATATTGCCATAAAACGGCAGACTTCATCCAGTTCCTCAAACTCGACTGTCAATGATGCCATGATGAAAAAGATGTTTGCCATTAGTAACGACAACACGAGGTTTAGGAGAATCTTTACTCGTTTATCAGCTTTAGTTTTTCTATAAAAAAAGAAAAAGTTACGGCATGTTTTTAAAAAAGAAATCAAAAATAAAGATTAGGTTTGTGGTACACCATGTGTTGCCAAAATAAAAAGGAAGAAAAGTATGGTTGAGAATGTCTCACAATCAAGTAAATGAATGAGGAGGATAGGCACGTTAAAAAACAAACAAAATGTCTGATAAATACAAAAATAAAACAAATGCTATGTTTTAATTCTATAGTATAATCAGTCTCACCTTCGTGGATCTCCTTTTGGATAATGTAAGCTTGTAAATAAAATGTTGATTACGTTATTATTCATACAGAATGCAAGATAACGATAACAAAACCAGCCACTACAAAGCCAACATTACCTTGTTACTATTATTGCCATAACAGGCACAGCGTCATTTTTATTGTGTCTTGAACCACAACAGTGTGGAATATACTATTTAGTATAAGAAGATTTGAGAATTGTTTAATTATTTCGTTCAAAAATAGAGCTACCAGCTTCTGAACGTCGTTTTAAACTTTTAATTAATGTTAACCCCGTAAAACCATAGTTCGTCATTCAATAAATTTTGCAATTACTAACATAATAAATTTGATGTTTTGGTGCTTATCTTATTTTATCTTCCATCATGCATAGCGAGGCACGCATTTTTCGATTTTGGCCAATGTCTCACCTTTTTTCAAACATTTTTTTCCTTTTATTATTTGATAAAATTATACAGAGAATGTTGAAATACATAATTGTTTTGAAAGTGCTGTTGTCATTATGTAATAATTATCTAATAAATATAGTCTATATTTTTGTAATATTTACATATAAGTGTAACTGTATTTGTTGTCCGTTTATTTAAAATTCGGGTAATTTTCTTAAAAGTGAGATATTATGAAACACAGGAGGCATTGGAAATTTCAAAAAGGGTTTACAGAAAGAATACAAACGTTATACCCAACATGCACCACCAACATTACACAATCTGGCCTTTAACCACGCAAGCAATTTGAATAATACAGCTCTAGCACATGGCTATGTCAAAGGTCAATTCAAGTAAGCATTATTTTGATATGCGTTACAAACAAGTAATATTAATGATATTAGATTGTGTATCAGCATGTTCATTTATTATTTTGCACTGCAATTATTTTTTAGCACTATGTTTGTACCTTGAACCATTGTGGATATTTCCAATAATGACATTAGTTTTGGGGAAAATTGCTGATTGATTCAATTCAAATATATCGTAAGACGATGAACGATTCGAACAGAACAACGAATACCTTAAGAAATACGTAGAAAATGCAAATAAAGAAAAAGAAGAAATGTAAATTTAAGTATTATACAGAAGAGTAAAAATAAAAGGTAACAATTTCTTTCTTTCTATGGTTGCAAATTTAAGACAATTAAACATCAGTTACGAACACATTTGTATCACCAGCCATTTAGATTTTAATTGAAATTTGTATTGAATTACCAAATAACATAATACGTACACATGGTATTTTGATTTAATGTGTTGGATTAAAATAGTTACCTGCAACAAGCATAAGTCAGGAGTGTCAGTGACAAACCAAGAATGGAAAGGCCACATCCAATATACGAAATGTAAGAGAGGGCTAATTGATGCTCCTCGGGCAGCTCTGCCGTATCACCATATACATCCTAGAAAACAAAATGCATTTATATTTCTCTGGTAAAGAAAATTGGTAGAAATTCATAATAATCAAGCAATATAAAGAGGACAATTGAATAAGCTTTGACGGGTTTATAACTGGAATGGAGGAGCCAAGATATCAGCTGCAATATACGTAGCTAGATGTCTATAAATAGCATCAGACACGGACTAATGCCTAGATATCTATAAATAGCCAAGACATCAGCTGCAATATACGTAGCTATAAGATGTCTATAAAATAAATAATAAACAACAGTATTTATATAGCGCCTAATGGATCACTGACCCCTCTAGGTGCATTACATTAGACCTTAACTAATGGTAATAAACTATCCCCCGCCGGTTCTATACATAGCATCAGACACGGACTAATGCCTAGATGTCTATAAATAGGCAAGATATCAGCTGCAATATACGTAGCTATAACATGTCTATACATAGCATCAGACACGGACTAATGCCTAGATGTCTATAAATAGGCAAGATATCAGCTGCAATATACGTAGCTATAACATGTCTATACATAGCATCAGACACGGACTAATGCCTAGATGTCTATAAATAACCAAGGTATCAGCTGCAATATACGTAGCTATAACATGTCTATACAGAGCATCAGACACGGACTAATGCCTAGATGTCTATAAATAGGCAAGATATTAGCTGCAATATACGTAGCTATAACATGTCTATACATAGCATCAGACACGGACTAATGCCTAGATGTCTATAAATAGGCAAGATATCAGCTGCAATATACGTAGCTATAACATGTCTATACATAGCATCAGACACGGACTAATGCCTAGATGTCTATAAATAGGCAAGATATCAGCTGCAATATACGTAGCTATAACATGTCTATACATAGCATCAGACACGGACTAATGCCTAGATGTCTATAAATAACCAAGATATTAGCTGCAATATACGTAGCTATAACATGTCTATACATAGCATCAGACACGGACTAATGCCTAGATGTCTATAAATAGGCAAGATATTAGCTGCAATATACGTAGCTATAACATGTCTATACATAGCATCAGACACGGACTAATGCCTAGATGTCTATAAATAGGCAAGATATCAGCTGCAATATACGTAGCTATAACATGTCTATACATAGCATCAGACACGGACTAATGCCTAGATGTCTATAAATAGGCAAGATATTAGCTGCAATATACGTAGCTATAACATGTCTATACATAGCATCAGACACGGACTAATGCCTAGATGTCTATAAATAACCAAGATATCAGCTGCAATATACGTAGCTATAACATGTCTATACATAGCATCAGACACGGACTAATGCTTAGATGTCTATAAATAACCAAGATATTAGCTGCAATATACGTAGCTATAACATGTCTATACATAGCATCAGACACGGACTAATGCCTAGATGTCTATAAATAACCAAGATATTAGCTGCAATATACGTAGCTATAACATGTCTATACATAGCATCAGACACGGACTAATGCCTAGATGTCTATAAATAGGCAAGATATTAGCTGCAATATACGTAGCTATAACATGTCTATACATAGCATCAGACACGGACTAATGCCTAGATGTCTATAAATAGGCAAGATATTAGCTGCAATATACGTAGCTATAACATGTCTATACATAGCATCAGACACGGACTAATGCCTAGATGTCTATAAATAACCAAGATATTAGCTGCAATATACGTAGCTATAACATGTCTATACATAGCATCAGACACGGACTAATGCCTAGATGCCTATAAATAGGCAAGATATTAGCTGCAATGTACGTAGCTATAACATGTCTATACATAGTATCAGACACGGACTAATGCCTAGATGTCTATAAATAACCAAGATATTAGCTGCAATATACGTAGCTATAACATGTCTATACATAGCATCAGACACGGACTAATGCTTAGATGTCTATAAATAACCAAGGTATCAGCTGCAATGTACGTAGCTAGATGTCTATAAATAGCAAAGCCACTAGTAGCTGCAACCACATTTTGTAAGCTGTTTTCATAAATATTTCTCTGTTTTTTACACATAGCTCTAATTATTCATATAATGAAATCACTTACCATAAGTAAAGCAAAGTTTGTGAAATGGTTGCATTGACACGTTGTACTTGTATCATTTGTTGAATCAACCCAGCACCCATTAGTTGACCAACCTCCGATTCCTCCTGAAATTTTGGATTGTAAAAGAAAATTGTTAAAATGAGCAACTGATTGCCATCTACAAAACTACCCCAATGCAAAAACCTTTACAAAATTGCTATTTTATAACATTACCGTTAGCAGTAAAATTCCAGAATACACATTTTGGATTTCCAACATTCTGAAATAACGAAAAATAATAATTCAAGTTAAACAAAAAACGAAACTGTATAATTCAAAGAAACGTTATTATTAGAATAAAAAACATTCTTGTCACTATTTTATGCAAGTGTACATTGTGCTTTACGAATGAAATAAAAACATGCACACAGTATCTTCACCTAATATATCTATGGCATAAACACAGATTAAAAACTTACGTCTGTTTGTCTGTGAATAAGAGTTATAGAAATTGGCTCCGACAGATCCGTTATCTTCAAGTCCCCAATTGTAGCCGATATAATAAAACTGTTCAGTACGTTTGTTTGAATTGGTTCTTCAAAGGTTTCGTTTAAAAATTCATCTGTTGTCGAATTGGTGATGTAAACTGGTTGATCTGTGAGATTCATGTTTGTATCCACAACTTCACCGATTACCTAAAACGAATAAGTACATCTGAATAAGAGATAGTATAATGACTAGAAGAGGAATAACTGGTAATAAAATAAAACCTAATTAGAAAAAAGAAAAACCAGCACTTCTGATTGACAATATTATTATATAAAACTACAAGTTACAATATTAAAAACATGACTATAAATGAATACTTTTTCAATACATAATAATTATTTTGTTATAAATAATTTTAACTTCGATTCAATTTTTTGTTAAAGATGAAAACGTTCTCATTTACATAAAAGAACTTTGACAGCACTTACATCAAAGTAAACTGTGTCTGAAAAGATAACAAACTGGCATCTTGGTATCGGTCCGATTTGCTCGAATATAGACCTCGGCATAGTAACAGATGTAATATCACTCGCAATATCATCAATAGTAATATTGACAAATATATTTGCCTTTTATGAGAAAAAACATAGTGAGTATTATTACAACGAAAAGCAGCTGCTTATTACTATTTTGTCAACATATTTTTAACTGACGTCATATTTAAATGAATCAGTTTTAAACTTGTTTGTTTCACTTGCTCCATTTTATCCCAAGTAAAAAAATATATAGAAGCCTAATTTAACTCCAGTGGCCTTAGACAATGGCTTGTAATTTAGTATCGATACATACTTATAGTGCTAGCATACCTGTGAATCTGGTCCTCCAACAAAGACAACGTTTTCATCGAGTGTGCCATCAACATCAAGAACGGCAACATCAAAAGTCTTCGTAGAAACACCTAGGGTTGTATCATTTAAGATGACATCACGTGCAAACACATCGATGTTGTGTAATATTCTGTAAATATACATTTATTTAAAGTATACTTTTTCAGGCAATGTTTCGTTTATTTACAGATATCAGTATTGAGTGTCATATCACTAATAATATTTATTACACAATAGTTCATGCAGAATATCTTTCTTAGATCATTTATCTAAGGCTGCTGAACTAATATTCCAGAATATTTTTCTCCGGAATAATGTGAAAATAACTGAATTGAGGAATGTATTGAGCAAAATATCAGTATTTGTGACAACCTTTCACCTGGGTCGTCGTCGTTTTACGAAAGATCGCCAATCATTTGGGAACGCAATGGAGAATAATATGCTAATATAAACGTCGCACACTCGAAAGCGGAGCAGACTACAGCCTCTCGTGGTAGAAAGATCTCAAGCATTTAACAACAGGATACACGGCGGTTTGTACTATTCATTATCATCATCACTTTGCCATTCAGTAGAACGAATACTGAACGACACGTGATACTTAATTAACCAATAAAATGGCAAAGATGGTGTGTTATAAACTTTGATGACGTACGAATTGCTGCTTTTCTTTGTGCAGCTTTTAGGCATACCTGGTACTGGATTGTGATTCTTCCTCGCCGTCATGCAGTACTTGCTGGTCTACATCTTCTGCCATTTGACTTGCACTTTCCATCACGTTCCCCATAACCGGTCTGCTAGAATTTTCATAAACAGCAATATTGTTTGCCAAGTTTTCCATTACCGTAACGACAATCTCGACGTCATCGGCCGTGAAGTCACCAGCAGAGGACGTCATATCCATCAGCATAGTAGAAAGTGGCAATGCACTTTCTGAAAAAAAAGTATAATAATTACCGATACACCACTGATGTAAAGTTGTTTGAAAACAATTTTTTAGGAAAAAAAAACTTTACTGTTGGCGCAATATATTGCGCCGACAGCATAGCATATTATGGCATAGCATATTATGCTATGCCACACCCATCGATTAACTTTGATCACCTTTGAACATATTGGTAGCTGCTCCAATATTTCTGTGTCGATACAAATTATCTGGTGTTATGAAAGTTAGGCGCGGGATCCATCATCCGATTGTATGTATTTCTGATAGATGGAGAATATATGCTAATATAAACGTCGTCGCACACTCAGAAGCGGAGCAGACAACAGCCTCTAGTGGTGAAAAATCTCAAACATTCAACAACAAGATACACGACGTTTTGTACTATTCATTATCACCATCACTTATAAAAATATTCATAATATGCATATTATTTTGTGCAAGTTTGACTTACCTGCAGTGACCTCTGTGGACACCAAAGCCTGCAAATCTCGTGTCAAGACGCTTTCGTAAGCACAATTTGTGGTGTTCATCTCACTCCATTCTACCGCACCAGATTCCGATATGATCAAGCTGTACAGTACATATATTAATGATTTCAATTTTCTTTGCAAACTTAAAGATGTATTGTCCCTTTGACTAATTCTCCCCCCCCCCCATTTTTTTTTTATTTTGAAAAAAAGTGGGTAATTTTGAAGTATCATAATAGTTATTAACTTTCACCAAAAATTAGTCGAAAAAAAAAATAATTTAACCGAAATACAGATGTTTTTTTGTTCAAAAAATAACTTTGACTTCCAGTCAAAGTTTACAATTTAAACATATCTCATAATGCAACGCGCTTGTTTGGCTACTCTGTATGCATAATCATAAATAACTTCCTCGCGATCTGTGTGAAACACCTTCTCAACCGCGACGAGTTGTAAACAATCCTAATTAGCATCATGCATAATGCATACTCACGGTTTAAAATCTTTGTTTACTTTCGCTTGCGACGATTTCCCAGACGAAATGTAATCTAATTAATTTACCTGTTAATTACGTAAACTTGTTGTTTTTGGCTCGAATTTTTGATTTTAATATTACTTTGATATGGCTAATTAAAATTTAGAATATTTTTTTTTTCATTTTTTGTGTTTCAAGGGACAATACATCTTTAACTTAGTAAAATGTTTTGCCAACACTTTACCCCTTACTGACGTACTCGTTGTTGGGACCCATGACCTCCATATTTGATTTCCAAACTAGGTTTACCTGTAATTTGTTTTATCAACTTCTAGAAAGTACTGAGAATTTGGTACGATTTAAATTTAGAAAACATCTCTGATTTATTTTGAAAGAATGAAATATAGAAATAGATATATTGGTGACAAAAAAAAAGGAGAAAGTATGCAACATTTTCGATGTTATAAATGAAAGATTGAAAAGCAGAGGAAGAAAAACTAAAAGAATGTAAACGATAACGAAATACTATCTTCTGTAGATGTTTTCAGCTAATGGTGACATGGACACAATATAAGACGAGAAGTAATAAAATAATTCTGAAAGAATTATATTTTAGGTTAATTGATAGATATGTATATTTAAACATTTGTATTGGTAGTACGTCATAGTTGTATTTACCATTTTCTTGTTGAAAAGTTGCCTGAGTTGTACGGACATTCGACTTTTGCTATGGTTTCGCCTTCAGTTTGTAGCCAAACAAATGTGCCCTTGAGATCTGTCAACGTTTCACCTGGACATGTCTGCACTGTCTCTTGTCCAGATGTTTCATTAAAAAAATGAGTTGTTGAATTCTGAAGTGATGTGGTCATTAGAGTTGTTGAGGCAGTCGTATTATTCATTGATAGTGTGGTTGAAGAAGAATTAGTAAGAGTAGTTGACAATGATGGTTCTGTAGGTTCTGCCCCAGGCTGAGTAGAAAGTGGTTGTGAGGTAACATTACTTTCTTCTTCATCACTATCATCATCGTCATCATTATTTTCCCCACCATTACCACCACCACCATTACCACCACTATTACCAGGACCAACAACATCACCTTCGCTGATGTCATCATCAAAATCGTCAGTGCAATTTAATCCAATTACATCTTCGAGTGTATGGTTGCAGGCGACATAAAGGAATGTACAGTTGACAGCAGTATCGTTGTTACCGGGAAGTTCACATGGTGACGCTGTGGTCGTCATAATAGGCGGTAAAGTTGTTAGCTCATTTACTAATAATATAAAAGAATTATAACATATATAAGTGTATGCTTTCTATATGATTAGTTATACTGAACGGAAAATGATATAATGGTGATAATGAACGGGTAGGCCTACTAATGAACGTTCAGGTTTTGTAAACATTTTTGAGAATTCAAAAAACAAAATATATAATGAATGTTTGTATTCGTTGAATTAAAATGAAGAAGATATTTTATTCGTTGAAAGATTGACTGCTCTATTTAACAAGGCTCGGCATCGTTAAATAAAGCAGTCAACATTTGAAATATTCTCTTCATTTAACGGTACGGATAAATGATTATTTGTATAATAATTTAAAAAGATTAAACAGTTAAATTAATAGTTAAACACAAATAAATAAAAATATCTCCGAGTACCAATCCTGGGCGGGTCTCTAACGAAAATAATATAGAATATTTATATTTAACAGCTCTATTTTATTGCATCAATATTTTAGATATTAATTTTTGAAATAATATCACAGTAAAGTTATATGATATTCATTCGCTTTTTATTTAATTTAAATAATTAGGCCTTCAGTAGGATAATTGTAAAAGATAAATATTAGTAGAGATTCCACAAGCTGTTGCAGACCACTGGCGTAAAGTTGCATTTTGTTGAATTCCAATAACTACCGGTAATTAACTGGAAACATTAAAACGAAAAAGGTGACGTAGTAATGCGTCATTAAAAACTGTAACAGACTGAATAGTCATCATGTGTGATGGGCTGGTGGCCGTTTAATTGCTTTATTTGTTTAGTTGCTTATTGTTTTTCTCTCATTAACCCTGAGGAAAGATTGTTTAGTTTCTTTCTGGTCGTTTTTACTTTTTCACTTTGATTTTTTGCTTTTTTTTTTAATCCAGCCACTGATACCTATTTTCTCTAGTAATTTGGATTTATATTAGGCCTAATGTTAACAGTGAACATGTTACATTTCTCATAGACTTCCAAACTCCAAAACTTCCAAAAGCCTTTATTTTTTTGTATTTTTTTTTGTGTTTTGTATTAATATTTGTCCTCAGTGAGGAAATTCGGATTAGGCCCTCCACGGACCCACGGCAGCCAGCAGTGCAGCGCCTACCAGATTAGGCAATGAGAGTTAAAGCATCTTGCCTAAGGATGCAATTAGTATGGTACAGATAACCTCGAACCCATGCCTATCACATGCTAGTCCGATATTACCATTACACCATCACTCTCCAGTATATACAGCACCCGCCACGATTTCTAGACGGTCTCCCATCCAGAACGCAACCGGGCCCAACGTTGCTTAACTTCGGTGATCTGACGAGAACCGGTGTTTCAACGCAGTATGGTTTGTAGTAGTTTGACCCACTTATCATTCTTATTCAAGTTTATAATATCTTTGTATTTGGACATGTACAGTAGATACAAGCTGCCCGATACCTACCTCCATATGCCTTCTCCAAATCATTACACACGCTTCCTTGGCAGCAGTAACGGCATACAGACGTTACGCCCGGGCTGTCCGAACAACTATTATAGTTTTCGTAAGTTTCGAACACGCATGAGCTGAGTTCTTGGCAACCTTTTGTTATAGTGTATACACCGTTGACGACAGAAATTTTATTCTTACACGCCGTCTGGAAAAAGGTGAGAAGAAAAGTGTCATAATGTCATCAATCATGATATGATATTTTAATTGAAGTGTGTTTTTTTTTAACGAACTTGTTCTCCTCTTTTTGCCAAGAATTTGTATTTCAATCAATTCAATTCATCGACATTTTTATTCCATAATCAAAATAAAAACATATACAAATACAATACAGATAATAAGATAATGGAATGGGATACAAAATAAGCACAAGTGCTTTAAGCATGTAACCCTAACAAAAAAGATCAAACAATTAGTACAAACAAAAAGAACAAACCAAAATAACATAATGTGATTTACTTAAGTATTTCTATTGTTATAATATTGCTTTAATCTCTGTTTAAACAAACTTAAAGTGGGGGATTGTTTTATATAGTCTGTTAAATTATTCCAAATATGTGTTCCTGGTAGGAAATACATTGCTTTCCGACTTTGGTGCGTTTTAGTTGTGGACAGTAGTTTGACCTGTTTCTAGTTGAGTAATTATGGAATGAGGCAGATGTACTAAATAAGTTATTAAATGATTCAGGTAATAGATTATGTTTATATTGATACATAAATATAGCAGTGTGTTTCATATAAAGGTCAACAATATTTAATGTTTGGGTCGAAATAAAAAGTGGATGAGAAGGATGCATAAAATAAACATGACAAATATTTCTAAGTGCTTTTTTCTGGAGAATATGTATACGGTTTAAATTTGTAGCAGAAGTAGCACCCCATACTGTGATAGCATACGTTATTCTAGGTAATATAAGTGCATTGTATACCGTTAACAAGATTTTACTTGATAACATAGACTTCACTTTGTTTAAGACACCAATTATTCTAGAAATACTGTTTGCTACCTCATTTTTACATGAAAATTAAACGATAAAGTTTCATCCAGAAATAAGCCTAGAAATTTAACTTCAGTAGCTTTTACAATACATTCATTTCCCATCCTCAATTCTTCTGAGGTAGTGTCAGCTGAATTATTTCTAGCCTTAAATATAACATATTTTGATTTGTTTACATTTAGCGTTAATTTGTTAGCAATAAACCAATCCGAAAGTATAGATAACTCCTGGTTCATTGTATCAAAAGCTTGACTAATATCATTGTGACTGTACTATAAAACACATTTGTGTCATCTGCATACATAATCATGTCTACATGGTAACATGCTAGACTAATATCATTAATGAATATAAGAAATAATAATGGACCCAATATGGATCCCTGAGGAACTCCAGTGTTTACTGTCATTTTACTAGATGCAGTATTAACAATAAATGTGTATTGTAGTCTTTTTTTAAGATAGTTTGAGAACCAGTTTAGCGGAACTCCTCTTACACCATAAAATCTTAACTTATCTAATAATATATCATGATCGATTGTATCAAACGCTTTTGATAAATCAAGGAAAACTCCTAGTGTGAAATCTTTATTCGCAATAGCGTTTGTGATTTTTTCAATCGATTGTATTAAAGCATGACTAGTTGAATGGTGTTGTCTAAATCCATACTGTGTCTTACTCAGTACGTTATATTTTGAGAGGTAACAAATCGTTTGATCATACACAATCGTCTCAAATATTTTGGAAAAAAGGGTAAATGGAAATAGGCCGATAATCATTTATATCTGAGATGTCACCATTCTTAAATACCGGGATAACTTTAGCAATTTTTATATCAGCCGGGACACAGCCCGATGATAATGACGTATTAATAATATGCAATAAAGGTTTTAAAATAAACGGGGAAGCAGATTTTATGAGTTGGGCACTTATACCATCATGGCCAGGAGAAGTATTCTTTGTTTTTTAAATATAGTGGTTAAGTTCATGTTCAGTAACAGGTTTAAAAAAAAATCGAAGAGGTAAAATTTCCCTTTAAGAAAGTTCTGTGGGTGATTTGATCATTTTGACATTCATGCCTAAATTTATTATTTAGTTTTTCTCCAATATTAATAAAAAAAAGAGTTGAATGCATCAGCTTTCTCATCCTTATCAGAGAAAGTCTCAGTACCCAATTTTATTTTTGTAGGCAAATTGGTTGTCTTTTTCCTACCCATTATATCATTTAGGATTGTCCACGTTTTTTTTAATATCTTGTTTATTTTGTTCAAACTGGACCATATAATATTCTTTTTTCCGATTTCTAATAGTAGTGGTTAACTTGTTTCTAAAATGTATGTACGTGATTTTATTAGTAGTGGTGTTATTTTGTTTGTACTTTTTATATAATTTATGTTTTTGAGAGATAGCGCTGGCAATTTCAGCTGTGATCCAAGGAGATTTCAACTTGGTCGCCTTATTTCTAATTCGTTTTAAAGGGAAACAATTATCAATTGCTTTATTTAAAGTGTTTGTAACATTTTGATAAGCAACATTCGCATTATTTGAGGATAGCACATCATTCCACTGATTGCTTTGTAATTCTTGGAAAAAATACTCCGTTTGTTGAGGAGAGTATTTTCGTTATATACAAATCGAGGATATTGCTTATTATGTTTTTCCAAAGTATCTACACAGAATATTGGGAAGTGATCAGAAATATCAGTAATTAGTATTCCACTTTTAAGGGACGTAGTAAAAGAATCGATGTTTCAATAAATGTTATCAATTATTGAAGCACAATTATCGGATATTCTAGTAGGACTTTTTATGATTGGCTGAAATGACAAATATTGTGTCTAAGTGTGATTGGATAGTGTTGTCGGTAGATTGTTGGAGTAAGTTTATGTTATAGTCTCCCACAAGGTAAGCTTTCCTTTTTTCTAGATTAATCATTTGCATTACACATGTTAATTCATCATCAAACTGTTGCAAGGAACGTGAGGGTGGTCTATAAACTATACCACAAATAACATTATTTCCTGATTCTAACTCAATCTCAATAAAAATAGTCTCTGCTTCAGTCATACAAGATGACAGATCATTTCTAATAATATATGTTAGTTTGTTGGTAACATAGAACGCTACCCCACCACCTCTCTTATCCTTCCTATCATTGTGAATCAAACTGTATCCTGGTAACTGGTATAGATTAATATTATCTTTTTCGGTTAACCAGGTTTCACTGAAGGCAATGACGGAGAATAGTTTGAGATTAAGTCAAATTATTATTAACAACACTACGACAGTTTAGTCCAAATATAGAAAAGTTTGATGATAAATTAGAATGTTCAGTGAAGTTACAATATTCTATGCTCACATTTACATTATCAAAAAGGTCACATTTAAACATTTAAATTAGACAGAAAAGGAAATGACAAATAAATACAACCGAGCAAGCTGCTTACAGCAGATAATGGTTTCTGAACCGAATACGGTGATTTTAGGACAATTGAGTTAACACTATATAGCCCAAGTTAACAAGTATGTACAATAAATTACAATATATACAATGTAATATGAATTGTTTTATCATGACATACCAACAACAACTAAACGACAGGCAATAAAACAATAATGATGATCATGGACGCCAATTAAGTATTTGGTTAACTTAAACGATTTTGATCAATCTAACTCACCGATGTCCAGAATGTATTATTATGGCAAATTACTGGTGTGTCAAAGCAGGGAGTGGTCAAAGCATCACCGGTAAACAGCTACGTTGAAACGGTCTCACTTATTAATCACATCAGCCACTTAATGTTGTTATTATTTGTCATTATACATCACTAGTAAAGTACGGATAGTGTAACTTACATTTAGTTGTGTTGTGTTTCATTAAAATGATGTGTTTAACGTTTACGAGTTTGATCAACCCAGTAACTCATCGATGAATTACCGGGAAACAACTACGTTGAAACTTACATCATCAACAGCCACTTAATTGTTGTTGGTATTTCTCATTATGTAACACTATCGTCGCACACCTGCCGTGGGTCACCTGATTAAAGCATGAATGGACAGAGATATCCAGAACATAACAGCCAGGTGCGCGACATAAACAAACAAACTGCGTTTATTTACATATAACGGTAGAAATACTACTATCTACAATCACATAATTAGTCTACGTTCTACAAGACTGCGGTAATGTAGGTATGAAATATAATTCATAAACATTAATTAATTGTGTTTAATTGAACATTAATTAATTTGGCTTAATGACTTAATTATAGTTATTTTAGTGGCTTGTATGGCTTACCGTCGATAAACAGTTGTGCATTTCTGAATACGGGCTTACGTTTTTCGGCATATGCCTGCGCCATAATTATAGATAATTCTCTCTTTTTCTTCATGTCCGCATCAGGTAAATCTTCAGTAATAAATACGTTTTGTGATTTACTTTTTAATTTTACTTTTCCTAGTTTTAGGACTTGGTTTCTTTGTGGACGGTACAGAAATTTAGATATTATATGCCTCGGTTTTTTATCTAAACGGCGTTTCCCGGTGCGATGGCAATTTTCAATTTCGATGTCCTCGAGAGTCCGAGTTCTTCGCGTAGTACTTTTTGTAATAAGTCCTGGGTGTTTTCTGTAGCATTTTCTATAACTCCTCCAAACCTTAGATTAAAACTCCTACTGTATCTTTCTTGTTTTAGGATTGAATTTTCCATGTCCGCCATTTTATCCTGATAAGCCGCCATTTTGTTTTCATACTCCTCCATTTTCTTGATTTTATTTCCAATTAATCAACTTTCTACGCGTTTCTTGTCATTTTGAGCATGTCAAAAATTCCCATACGCGCGCGGTGCGCACGTAACGTTAAATACATACTTTTTTCGCGTGATTTATGTTTTGGCAGCCTTTTATAATAATTTTACCAACTTTTAAACAATTTCGACTTAAAATTACGTCATATGAGCACGTCGAATTGAATAATTTGCGCACGTTTTTGATGAAAAAGTTCAAAAATTCGTCAAAATTATGCCTTTTTCGTCGCGTGGACGCGACTCTATAGTTCACTATGTCGGTCAGTCTGTCTGTCGGTCTGTCTGTCGGTCCGGTATCACTATGCATTGTAGCACGCGACTTAATGGCTGTTGGCCTTGTTTTTATTTCATCCTTCGTTTTGTTAGTTGAATCATGCGCATATTCCACACTTTTTTCTAGATCTTTGACAGTTGTTTCCAGTTTGGTAAGACTTTTGTTGTAGTTTTTTTTTTATTTTCTAGGACTTTATCTAGTTTACCATTAAGTTGTTCTGATAGCCTACCTAGTTGATCGGCAAGCGTTTGAGTTTCCCCCTCTCGATCGCCGGAGGCTTCGATTGGATCATCTGCTTCTGGACTTTTGGAGGGTCTAGCTTTTCTTGTTAAGTCAATTGATTTAGTATTTGCCCTAGTAGGCCTATTATTCGCCATCATGGAGTCTTCTTTTAGTTAGGGTATACAACTTTTAAAAAAATAGTAGAGTTTGTTGGCTATATATTACCTTTAGTCTGAATTTAAGATCTTTTTCCTCTGCGTGTAAAAGTTAGGTGTTGTCTCTACTCGCGCATACCATTTGATGAACCAATGAAACATATTTGAATCTATTCTTCCCATTGATAATAAATAATTACAAAATACTGGAAATAAATTAAATACCTAAAGTCTAATAAGAACAAAGTAAACATTGTGTAGGCCTTGGCTTAGAATTATGTGTTTAATATAGCTATCGAACTAGACTGTAATATGCCTAATTGATGTGATGAGAGTATCATGCAAGGGTTTTTCTGTAATTTAGGCCTAAACAGTGTATATAAATTGAAGTTTAGAATCAAGAAAGTACGGTATATGAGCCATTAGTAAAGTTAACAATGATGGGAAACATTGTGGAACATGCCAATTAAGTCCAATATTCATACATTTAGGCCTAATCAAACGTTTTCAAATATACATGTAACTATGCAAAGTATGGAAATGGGAGATATTGTAAAGAATTCTCTAATAATTTATAATTATTACATATAGTATAGGCGTACAGCAGTATTATACCGAACAGTAGTAAGTAGTAGTAAGTTTTGGCAAGGTTTAGGATGAGTATTTTCATACATGCAGATGACACACCGTGGTTTCATATACATAATTGAAACACTATATGCACGCTACAAAACCAGAAAACATACAATCATGCTGCTACATATGTAATAGTTATGTACCTGATACAACGGCGTATACGATGCGTGTAGAAGAATCAACGAGGAATATTCCCGTCAGACAGACCTCATATCAGAAATGGTAAAGTAATTATAAAGCGAATTGTATTCCATAGGCCTATATTAGGTCGTTACCCGCGAGGAATGTTATAAATGCGATATCTCAAGGAAAAAAAATGTGGGAGCTAGAATATGAAGTAAAGTATGATGTGGATATGTGGAGGAATGGAAACTTTTAAGTAACAACTTTTTATTTTATTTTATTTCCCAACCCAACCAACAGCAAAAGAAATTCACCAATAATTATATGTATGAAAAAAGTAGGCATACAGACTATTGGTATAATGAAAAAAGAGTTATACGGAAATTGACCGATTGTCGATGTAGTATAATAGGCCTACATTACAATATGCATAACAATAAATAACAGTAAATATAATACATTTTACTAATATATACTATGTGTATAGAATAGAACTGATGTTGGAATGGCTTGGATTTATAAAGCCATATGTATAATTAAATTAGTTTACCTCTGAATCAGAACATTCACTAACTCCCTGTCGATTGCATTCTGCATTCGAACTTGCCCCCGAACACGTGTAGCAAGAAGGATCTGAAAATGTAAGTAATATAAACTATAAACTAGTTTGACAAAAAAGGGTGATGTGCCCAAATATGGTAGTGATATGACATCATCATATCCATATATGGGCACATCACATTTTATAGTCACATAAACTTTGGTAGTGCACACAGAGCTTAATAGAACTTCTCCAAAACACTGGCAAACTCCGAGTTTTCTTACAAAGGTTTGCAAAGGTATACTAGTAGTGTTACTAAAACTTGAACAATAAAAATAACAAATAAAGCATCACTGAATTACGTTCACATACCGTACTAAAAGAAAGACATAGATTTAAATTCGAAGTAAATAATACAAATAGAGTAGACAAAACTGTTCTTACTTTGTAAACAGAACTCAGCGACGCTTATGTCCAAAGTTGCAGTTTGAGGCGGCGAGGAACATTTAGCGTTGGCGACAGTAGGGAGGTCTGCAGGAAACTTATTTAACAGCCAATTACGCATCCACAGCATATCACAATTACATACAAATAAGTTGCTTGCAAGATCCCTGCGAAACAAAAAAGAATAAGCCCTAATTGATTAATAACGTAATTTATAGTAAACATAAAATACAACTAAATAAGATTACAATGTTTACATGGATGATAAATAACACTTACAGTAACTTTAATTGAGAGAAGACGTTGAACAGACTTTCATCTAATGTAGTTAGACGATTATTGGTCAAAGATCTGAAAAAGGGTGTGATGGTAATAAAAACGATTACTTTAATTGTAATTAATAGTATTTAACTAAGCTAAATTAATTTAACAAATTTATTGTAATAATGTGCCAATATCAATCCACAAAAATGTAATACTTACAGAGAGTGTAGGTTTACAAGAGGCTCAAACAAGGCACCCGTTAAATAACGTGTTTCAATATTGTTTTCATTCAGGTTTCTGTATTTTAAGATAATTATAATATATTTCGTTATTTGTTTTTGTAACGGTTGAAAATGATTAAATAAATATCAACTTATTAATGTTGGTTTTTACCGCGTGGGCTTATTGTTGCAAACTTATCACATGTTCCAGTTTATGTATGCATATTTATATTACTTATCGAATCTATCAATGTTGGTTTAATATTTAATACTTACTTAATATTCCCTACAATAAAAAAAAAACAAACAAAAACAACAAAATTGTAATAAAGGCAATTCTAAGTGAAAATGTGTTGTTGTTCATTACTTCATCTAAAATATCCACGCCTTATCCTCCTGTTTCGAAATCCTTCAAGTTATGCCATTGTAATATAATTGTTTGTTCCAATCCACCCATAAAAGGTATTTTATGGACAATATAATAATAAGTAACTGCGATACAGAATTTAATTCAATTAAAAATAATTTTATTTCTGAAAGTAAAAACAATAAAATCTCCTACAATAATACAGTTATAACAACAATAAGTTTTGACAAAAAGTCACCCCACTGTTGATGAATGTGGATGTTATACTTACATCTGAACCAATTCTTGAAGGTTTGCAAAGGCATCCACTGGAATCTTTTGCAATTCATTATTATTCAGTTTTCTACAGTAAAGAAATTAAGTAATATATGTACATTTTTTGACACGGTATCATATCATTTCAATATACACAATAAATTAATTTAAAATAACTTTGCACACTAATATCGACTCCTACTTCGAACACACAAAACACGATAATTGAAAAAGTGTTTGTTCAATCTAGATTCAGAAAAGGTTCAATTACAACAAAATTGAAGCACTTACAAAATTTGAGTATTATTTGGAATACCGTCTGGTACGCTTATTAAGCCTCGATTCGAACAATCTACAGTCAGCCGGCCATCTTCTGTAGTACAGGAACAGACACCTTCCACAGCACAAACATCTTGCGTTTTAATATTTTCCACAAAACACAATAAAACTATAAATCCTACGATGTATGTTATTATATGTGGTGGATGCATAATGTCTATCGTAGAAGTCATTTATAAATTCTTTTATAAATGCAGTTATATATTCCTGTAATAGAAGAAAATTTAGTGTTACTGTGAAATTATCACCAATCCAGTTTGGAATTGAAGAACAGGAAAAATGTGTCTAATATAGGCCTATAGGTCACATGACCATTGTAAGAAAGTTGGTTTGACGAACTACTAAAGTAACACTATAAAAAGTGGTGACCTGTGCTTGTTGAAAGTAACTTGCATAGTCGTTACGTATTCACTTATATTATTCCTGATTATTACAATATATTAAAACGCCTACGTTAATAACTACATGAACATCAACATTAAAGTTCTTTTTAGAAGCCGCTGGAAAGAAACAAACCGAGTATCAACCGGCTTATATGGGTTTTGTGCGCGAGTGCATTTAGTGACACTTCATGCGGTTTGTGCTAAACACTTAAACATAATACAATTTTCTCCAACTGTTGTGCACGTTAACATATATTTAATTTGCAGTTAGGTAATTGTTTTTTTATAATCTATTTAGAATTCACGAAGCACCGTCTGAAGGATAAACACAACAATATTCAGGGTTGTCACACTTGAAAACAATATCTCTGGAAATATCAGCAACAGATGTTGAATACTGTAAACATCATCGTCATATATTCTAGTAGATTATTATGTTACCGCGAACATTATAATTTTCATTTCTGTTTTAAATAGACCGCTTATTAGGCCTACTACACAATGATCTAAAAACCCCAAAGTTGCGCAAACTCACAAACATTTGCTTAACAACGAGGCAAAGAAAATAACAAGGCCATATACATGGCTGCAGTCGCGTGCGCAAATAGTCTTTACACCGACCGACCGACCGACCCACCAACCGACCGACATAGTGAGCTATAGAGTCAAGTTGCACGCGACTAAAAATGTACCGTACCGGTACGTCATACATTAAAAGATTATCTTTCACTTGTATTTAGGACATGGGTCATTATGCTTATCATTATGTATTTATGGCAAATTTATAAAAAAATTATAGCATAGAATAGCATAACCTACGGCCATTTTGTAAACTATTTATGGTAGTTTGTAGTGTACACTGAGTAATAACAATACTCATTACCATATTATTTTATTTTTCTTAATATTCAGTATTTTGAAGATGTGGTCACTGATGGTACGTTACCAAGAACTACATAATGATGCGTGATCGGCGTTGTGAATGACTGATATGGCTACATACAATATATAATATACATATTATATGGCTACATATAATATATAATATACATATTAAATGGCTACATATAATATATAATATACATATTATATGGCTACATATGATATAATATACGTATTATATGGCTACATATAATATATAATATACATATTATATGGCTACATATAATATATAATATACATATTATATGACTACATATAATATATAATATACATATTATATGACTACATATAATATATAATATACATATTATATGACTACATATAATATATAATATACATATTATATGGCTACATATAATATATAATATACATATTATATGACTACATATAATATATAATATACATATTATATGACTACATATAATATACATATTATATGACTACATATAATATATAATATACATATTATATGACTACATAATATATAATATACATATTATATGACTACATATAATATATAATATACATATTATATGACTACATATAATATATAATATACATATTATATGACTACATATAATATACATATTATATGGCTACATATAATATATAATATACATATTATATGGCTACATATAATATATAATATACATATTATATGACTACATATAATATATAATATACATATTATATGACTACATATAATAAATAATATACATATTATATGACTACATATAATATATAATATACATATTATATATAATATATAATCTTTAATAGGCCTACTACAATCCAATGCGTAAGGGGTACTACAGTGTTCTGTAGCAACATTATTTACTACTTGATTTCAGTTTTTTTTTAAAATATAAGTTATGCATAATGCCTTAAATAGATGTGAAGAAGAAGCAAAACAAATAATGATTTTGTTTTACATAAATTATTATTCAAATTAGGCCTAATGTTTAAATACAAAATATTTTTATTATTGTGTTATTAACTGTTCTTTGTAAATATGTGATAAAATGAAAAGCAAAGGCAACAAATATTTAAGAAATACGTGTTAACACTAACAGTTGGTATTAATTTATGCCAAGATATTGTTCAAGTTTAAACATTTAATAACATTTTATATTTATTGTAGCCTATTGTTATATCAAGATTTTGTACATTTTTGTGTTAGGCCTTTGATTATTTTTACCGGATTTGTAATAAATAATATAATATAAATGAATAAAATATGTAGTAATATTATTTTTCCTGCTTTTATCTTGTACAATATTATTACATTGTGAGTTTTCTGTTATATATCTAGCATGAACGAACGTAATCAAAATATCTATATAAATGAATAAAATATGTAGTAATATTATTTTTCCTGCTTTTATCTTGTACAATATTATTACATTGTGAGTTTTCTGTTATATATCTAGCATGAACGAACGTAATCAAAATATCAAAAATATAACTATTTATTTGCATTTCGTCTATAGAGACATATACAATTCGATGTTGAGTCAATTGTCTTCCTTAAATACAAAATACATTTAAAATGTCATGAATCTACTCAATTCATTAACAAAAAATTGTTTGTTTACTGTAGGCCCTATTCCGTGATTCCCGTTTGTATATTATAAACATATGGGCTTACAAACTATTTAAAAACTAAGTGATGTAAAGTTTAACAAACTATGCGGTCGTGATATTAAGAAAGTAAACAATTTTACTTACAATTTTAGCACAAAAATCTTCTCAAGTGTACAACTCTGACATTTGCTTTTAGATTTGTAGACGAGTCAGAGCATGACGAAAAGCAATGTAACGCGAATGAGTTATCAAACACAATGTAATTGGAAATTGATCAGTTTATACAGGCAAAACATAACATATACATACCTTATTTGTTACACCTTGTTCCTTCGATTGCACACTTTAGTGAATACTGTGAGATATGTTCTTATTTTAAACTAGTTTTATATATTCAATTTCCAGACTACATATCATAAATAATTAACATACATAAAATCGACACTATCGAATTAGAGGGCGAGGAGGATTGTGACGCAGTACTGTATTGTGTTTACAACAGCTTTCATTGTTTCAGGATGATTACCTGGCAACAAAAACTCGGATTTATTAATCTATAACTGATACAATAAGCGATCGACGAAACTGCCCATCCATATACAAATCGAGGGAGTTTGGCTCCAAATGGTGTATGATTCACAGGGTCAACTATACCTCCATGAGTTAGATTGAAACGATGACGAAAAGTGTAAAATCTAAAGAGCTAAAAGATCGGTCGATTTCCCCACAGAAACAAATCAAGGTGATATTGCTATACTAAATTAATAAGCCTTTTTTATCTACATTTTCAACAATGTGTACTTGATTTGGACTAATAAAAGCATTAACATGCATTGAGAGCTTGCGTATGCGCTATATAAGAATGAACTATTATTATAAGACAAATACCAACATCCAATAGCTGATTTAGGGTGGGACTAACCTTGCTGAAGTGGAACTAAAGTAAGAAAAGCAAGAACAGATACCACATGACAAGTAAAGTTTTTACTATTAGATACATAGTAAAAGCGGAACCAATACATATCCCATCGGTAACTGTTTAATAAGTTATCAAAATTAGCAAAAATATCCAATTTTGTCGTGTAAACAGAATTAAAAGTCAGAGTATTAGACCTATTTTGTTTATAATATGAAATTCACTGCAGCCGTGCAACAATGAATATGCAATTAAATTAAGACATAGCGAGACAATTATAGGATTGCGTTATGAATATATCGGAGTAAAAACAGGAACCCATATATTGTCACTACTCATTTTATTATACGTTTATACAGTATTTCATTTTCAACATTTCTTTAAAACTTTGTCAAAACCAATCTTCCAAATGCCAACACTTGTATGTTAAACTGTTAAATCATAGTGACTCAGTGACACTAACCACGTTTCTGAAAAACGCGATGTATAGTGCTACACCAAACTTTAGCTTGATTAAATTTCCATTTATTGGTCTTATTTGCATGCATGCTAAATTATTAAAACGTGTAATTTAATTGTAATCTTAATTAATTTAGTAGTATATTGAGCCTAAATATATAGTGGAAATTATTGCTATTAGTTGGAATTCGTGAAAAACAAAATCCATTTCACATACATAATGTCTGTCATAAAATTAGTGTCATTTGTGGTGATCACTGTCGATTTTGTAAACATTTATTAGTTTAGCAACATGTTTAAAAATCACTTGTTATTTATATAGGTGACGCATATAATATTACATTATTACAGCAACCGTTGTTGTTCTGTGTGATGATTGGAATTCTCTTAACACTGACATCTTCACAGACCATGATTCACATCAACTGTAGTCAGAATAAACATGATCAAGTCTTGTGGTTAGTTAGAGGTCAAGTCTAACCAACATTTATTGTTCATAAAATCATTTAGACTTCTATTAGTAATTCAGCACTACAGTGTAATGTCATCATTCAATAACACCAAGTTTCTTCCGTAACTTTTTGTCCGTTTCTAATTTCTTTGATTCTGGTGCGTACATTCCAGTATAGGGACCAGTACATTCAAACGGTTTATATTTAATATAATGTGGAACAATAAAGTGTTTTCTTATGATGTCAATATCCCTCTTGAAGTAAGGGTTGATATTGTGACATAACCGTGTTGACGCTTCAATATCTAAAATAAAGTAACTGTAAAGGAAAGAATAAAACCAAATTGTTAACATATATTTTTCAGCAAAAACATTAAGCATGATGATGAATCAAAATTTGCTGTTAATATTTATTTTTTGTCTGATATTTAAAAACTTGTTATTTTATTTGTTTTCACCAAAAAAAAACTCAATACTAGTAGAGTAGTAGTAGGTTAGGCCTAGCCATTACAAACAGCAGAGCAACAAAGAGCAACAAAGGCTATATTTTGTCAATTGTATAGACCAGTATTTTTCACTCTTCCCTGGATAGACAAATACTTGTGTATATTATTTAGTAGATTAGTTACATCATAATAGTCAATAATTTGGTACTTTTCGGGAATTGATTTTTTTATTTGGACAAGACTAGTATGTACATGAATTGAGGATAAAAACACAACTGAAGTGGAATCATTATACTGTAAAGGATCATTATTATCAATGGGAATGCTGTGGTCCTCTCCAACTACCCATAAAAAAAACCTGAAAATACTTTTTAAAACATATTATAATCATGTTTTTGAGGCCCAATTTTACTCAATTGGTTTTGTTAATACATTACTTACTGTCCATAATAAAACTTTTGAGCATGGGCCATCATTGTATATGGTAGCTGTCGCTCTCCAAGACTTTCCATACCTCGTACAATGGCACCTTGATTAATCAATTCACTCACAACTCGTTTCATGGCCTCAACAAGTGTTGGCTGAAACCAAATTTAAACATTACACTAAATCACTGCTAATTTGAGTGTTACCAACACTCCGTTTGGAGACGTTTAAGCTAAAATATCTTTTTTGTAATCACTTGCTGCCTTTGTATACAATTGAAGCATAATAATATATATTAATTAATTATATATTTAGTTAGGCCTTTTATTTTAGTTTTTTTGGTCTCCTAGGGCCAGGCCTATAAAGGTTAAATTTCTAGTCTACAGACAGTAATTTCGGACACATAGGCCTAGGCCTAGTAATAATAATTGATAATATAATATTTTTTAATTTTTGAAATTTGCATATGTGTTAACATGTTGAATTGTTATATAGGCCTATAGTATGTCACTTCAATAATAATTTTTTTTCCCTCTTTTGTGGTTAACCACCACCTTTATTCATTCAATATTTCATACATATTTCGTTCACATTTCATTTTCGTACATTAAATTTCCGTTTTCTACTTTTTTCGTTATTTTCTGATTTTTACTCTTTTAACCTTTATACATAGTGTTTTAATTATATGCATACAGAAACCATAAAAATCTACACTTCATTTTGTACATGATATAATACTGTACATTTTAAAATACAAATATGGATGCCACTTATAAGTTACAACATGCCTAGTGTATTCATATTATTTAAACTGAATCCAGGGATTCTGGCATACAGGTTTTTTAAGTTCAGTTTTAATTTTAATTATGTATATGACGTACACAGCCATTGAATACAATTGATTTTTTAATTGACATTTACTTCCTAACAGGAGTTCTTTGAACGAGCTACTGCTGTTATCTAGCTTTTTTAAATATATTGTCAATTTTTTCCACAGTATTACGTCTACAGTACAATAGTAAAACATATGTTTTTCGTCTTCAATGACTCCACAATTGTTAGATATGTTATTATTTTTCAGTTTCCAGTTATACAGTTTTAGATTTGTAGGTACAATTCTATTTAGTAATTTGTAATTCAACTGGGCAAATTTCTTAGTTTTTTCGTTTTTCACTTTTCTTTTCCAGACATCACACCACTTGATATCTTTGTTAAAAATGTTATTCCATTTAAGTATGCTTTTCGGGGGTATAAAAACATTATTAACAAAGTTAGAATAAACATCTTTTGTCGTCATCTTAATTATATTGTTGATATTGTATTCCAGCTTCACATTCATATATTGGTTCATATTTGGCATATTATGTTTAATTATACTTAACCACTCTTTTGGAATAGCTCTAGTTAAAGAAACATATTCAGCTATCCAGTTTTTCTTAATACGTAGTTGTTTAATTATTTCTATAGGTTTCATTAGACGACTGAAAATAATTATATCTCCAATTTGATTAAAACCTGCATCTATCCAGTTCTTAAAGAATAGTGGTTTGTTTCTATATTTAATATAATTATTACCCCATAAGTTTTGCTTTATCACTTCTTCATACTTGTTAATTGTACCTTCATTATTCATATTATTAAATTCAACACAACACTTTAGAACATTATAATAAAAAGATGGTATATTATCTAAGCCCATGTTATTTTTTAAATTGATATTTGACATACTTAAAATTAGTTGTTCGTTTCCAAATTTGTTAAAATAGTATAGTGGTAAGAGTTTCCATCTTACATGTTTTCTACACAGTAATTTTCTTGCCCATATCATTTTCAGAGAGTTTATGTGTAATGCGAAATCAGGCATACCTATGCCCCCTTTAATCATTTTACCGATTAAAGTTTTTCTTTTTATTTTTTCTGTTTTTCCATTCCATAAAAAGTTATATATCAATTTATTTATTTTAAAATAACATCATCTGGTACATCAATTATACATGCATTGTATGTTAGTTTAAACAAAGCTAAACTTTTTTAAATGGTAACTTTGCCAAAAAAGGTTAGGTTTCTTCCTTTCCATCTATTGAGTAGCATTTCTAAGTTCTTTAATAATATTAGTGTAATTAAAATTTTTTTTAAACGATGAAAAAAACCCCAAATGAAGCAAAAATGGCTAGCCTAGGCCTCTCTAGTAGTAGACTCTAGCTAGACTAGGCCTAGGGCCTAGTTGTAGTACTGTGTAGTAGTTAAGAGAAGTAGGTCCAGCAGAAGGCTGACTGAGTTTGACGTTTCCCTATCTCCTAATAGGCATAGGCCTATGGGGCAATGCAGGGTAGGCCTAGCTAGTAGTAATAGGCGAACCCTAGCCTAGCTAGTTAGGGCCTAGCTAGCTAGGGATTTCGGCCATAAACCGTCTCGGCCAAAGTCAAGTCGGCCCCAAGTCAAGTCGGCCCCAAGTCAACTCGGCCTCAAGTCAACTCGGCCTCACGTCAACTCCGCCAAAAAATAATCGGTCAACTCGGCCCCGTTAAAGTATGGAATGCAAAAGGTGCAAAGGAAGGGGATTGATAAAATAATATTTTTTACCTATGACTTTTTTTTAATGAATATTAATATTTAGACAATACTACATTTAGCAAAAAAAATAAGGAGGATTTCACCATCTTTCCTTTATTTACGTTTAATAAAATTAACAAACAATTGATTAATAAGCTAGCATTCATACTATTATTAATGATTACAATATAAACATTTTGAATTTGGAACATTGTAGACCCAATAATGATGATGCACGTACGTGGGCACGTATGTTCGTAAGTGCGTCAAAATTCAATAAACATGTCCGATATGCGAGGACATTTATTAGGTGTAATAAGATTGTTTGGTTGAATCATTGAGGTATTAAATAATGTTAAAGACCCCTTCCATGCAATTTTGGACGTTTTTTGGAAAATAATACATATATTTCACTTTAAAAACATTAAACCATGTCATTCCTTGTCTTAAATGTACGTTTTATGGTAAATTATGATAAAAAGTGAGAAACAATGCACTACAGTACCTAAGTAGCTCGCGGCGATCGACCTCTCGTGGACGGTCTTAGGCCTAGCCTAGCTAGGCTTAGTTTTGTAGGCCTAGCTGGTAAACATCGGTAACGTACGAACATCGTACGCTAGCTATATACCTAGCCTGACGTTGTATAGTTGCTGCATTAATTGTCTTTCTATTTTTGCCAGACTCAGTTGATACAAATTGGGGAAAACACGGTATTTTCGCTGAAAAGTTAAAGACGAAAAAAGTTATCGCAATAGGACCATATAGTATTATTTTTACATTAAATATAGTTTGTGATCTTAAATTAGATCTAAAAAATGTAGGGAAGGGGGCTTTAACTCCATGGTTGAATCACGCGTAGATTTCTTCAGTGTATGCATTTGATTAGGCGACAACATCTGAAACCAATTCGTAGCTGCGCATTTGGCAGCTATTTCGATATCTACAAGTGCTACGTGTTTTCGCTGACCGGGGGATTCCCCTTTTTTAAAAACGCAAATCATGGACAAAAACGATATGTACGATAATTTTTCTATGACCAAATGGTGGAACCATGGAGCTATAATATCGGCAATGACATCATTTTTTTCACGCTGCTGCTCTAGCCGGCTACGTCACACAAGATGACTCATTCATTAGATGAAATCAAGCAGCTTTATAGTACTACACTTTGACATTTTTGTTAAAATGGAAACTCCACTGTAATTTATTGGTACCACCTGTTGAATCCAAAAACGGCTGAGAAAAGAGTCTAACGACAAATCCCAAAGCATTCTGGTATTTATGAGTCCCATGATATAATTCGCTGTCAGATAATCATTGAATTATTATCAAAACAGTCCATTGAAGTTTTTGTTTGTAATAGGATACTTGAATGAAGTATCTAGGCGTGATGAAGCGATCCCCAGACTTGACCTTAGCAATAACAATAAGCGAGCAGCGTTTTTTGTAAGAAATATTCTTGTATATGAGTATTTTTCTTATTTTTTTTTTCGCCGTTGCTAAAGATACGGTACCGTATCCATGCTTTTAAAAACTAAAGATACGGTAATTATAGAGGGCGCTTCCGTTTGCTAAAAGTACGGTAAAATTGCATTCCTAAAACTCGTACCTAAATATAAAACTCGTTCCTAAATATAAAACTCCTTCCTAAATATTAAACTCCTTCCTAAATATTAAAAACCTAACCCTCTAAATAATCTCTCTTAAATTAAAAACTAAAAAAAAAAAAAAAAAGACGTCAAGAAGAGTATCGAACCCCCAACCCCTTAAGCCAAAGCCTCATCACATGCCCACTAGGCTACACAGCTGGCTTGCAGAAAACCAATGCAATAACCTATTTGATTAACATCCACATTACATAGCGCCCTCTATAATTACCGTACCTTTAGTTTTTAAAAGTATGGATACGGTACCGTATCTTTAGACATAACGTTTTTTTTTAAGAGTGGATAAATAGTAATAATAAATCATAATAATATTAAGTACTTTTTGCGTTCCATACTTGATTGTGGCCGAGTTGACCGATTAGTTTTTGGCCGAGTTGACGTGAGGCCGAGTTGACGTGAGGCCGAGTTGACTTGGGGCCGACTTGACGTGGGCCGACTTGACTTTGGCCGAGACGGTTTGGGGCCGACTTGACCTGCACCCTAGCTAGGCTAGGGCCTAGTCTAGCTAGCTAGTTAGGCTAGGCCTGCCTAGGTAGTAGTACTAGGCCTAGGCCTAGCCTACTAGATAGAGGCCTAGCCTAGCCTAGCTAGTTAGTAGGCCGGCCTAGCATACAATTAAATTATCGTTTCCATATTATTAAGTCACTAACATAGAAGAAATTCAAAAATCAAAGCTGACGAACCCTTTCTAAAGCTCGCATTATAAGAGACAGTTCATATCGAGGCATTTTAAAGTTTGTTTTTACGACTAGGCCTACTTCCTTACAGGCAAAAAGTCCATGTGTTGTGTTTCGTTAATAATCGTTGGTTGGTGTCGCCGTTTGAAATGCGTTGACATCAGAGGAAATACGTTTTGCGCGTTAACTTCAGGAAGTTTGTTTTTAGTATGCGTGGGGTTATTCATTTTTTAGTGAATACATGTAGCTATAAATTAATTAATAATTTATAGCGCCATGTTAATACAGTACAGTCATTTTATTCTAAATGAAGAGAAAATTAAAGAGTTCATTCATCAAGCACATTTTAATGAATCAAATCCTAAGAAAGTGATAGAATAGTATCAGTATGCCTCCTAGGCTATACATATTTATTCATTCCTCCACCATGTATGGGCCAATTAACAAAAGAAGGAGATGGATGACATCAGCTTACAATAAAAGTACAAATTACAACATCAAAAATAAATATAAAACTCTTTAAGAATTATAAAAGACCTATAGGCCTATAGACCCTAATAAAAAGTTAACATTTAATAAAAAGTTAAAATTAACAATAAAAAATTGAAGAAAGACAATGAATCATAAAAAAGCAAAGTCGAAGAAATCATTTAGAGAAGGCGCGAAGAATGAAGCTAATGACCTTTAGGGCTATCCTAGAAAATCTTTTATAAATGTATTTATTTGTAATGTTTTTTCGCGCCGCGCCTTTAGGCAGTTATATTCAAGAGGGATTCAAGAGGACGGAACTATTACTGAAATTGCCATCACATCATCACGCTGAAAAAACGGAACTTGTAAACTCGGACTGGGCATGCGAAAACCCCACAGCACGTTTGGGAGTCTATGAAATGATGTATGCAGACAGTGTATTCTGTAAGAAGACCCTGTTAAATAACAATTTCGTTTTGTCTGTCAACGTAGACCGGGCGGGTAGCCTATTGAATAATTGTCCAAAAAATCCTTCTTCGGGTAAATTTTGGCGAATGGTGGTGTAAATGAACTTTTGTTTGATTAGTGAGTAGGCCTACGATTGTTGGCGACTAGAAATTATAATTTTGTTTACTGGTTGGGGTAATGTGGGGACCCAACCCGAGCCGGAATATGTACAGTATAGTATAACTTAGGATTATATATTTGTTCTGAGTAGGCCACGGTCGACTTTGTTCATTTCAGATTGTTTACTACTGCCATCGTTAACACAAATAATTGATAATAAAATCATCATTTCTTAAATTAGCAAATAGAATACCTATAAAAAAAAAGCATGAATAAAGAAAGAACAGTAAACTATTACGTCAAAATTTGAATGGCGTTTTTTGTAAGAAATATTTCTTGTTTATAATGATTTTCCAAATAAATTCAAATCAAATATAGTTTGACGGATGATCACAAATGTACACGCATTTAAAAAGGCATTCTTTCATTTTATGCAAAACATCAGTGCGCAGGCGTAACCAAATACTGCAACAACATTTTTTTTTAAATAAATAAAACATTCTTCTTCTTATATCAAATTTTACATTTTTAATGTGTCATAAATTAAAAGAAAATATAAAACATTTACAATTAGCTTAAATGAAGCAATACAAAAACGTTACAGTAATTAAAACCCAAAATATAAATACTATTGGTTTAGTGGCTCGCTCGGACGTGAAAAAACTAAAAACATGGCTTCACCGGCAAAATTTTCTGTTTTGGTAAAGTTGTAAAATACTGATTAATATAGGCCTACAATACAAGTATTTAGTAGTATCAATTATCAATGTCTGTAATAAATATATTTTTAACGTATACAGATAAAAAAGTGACTTATTACTGCCGAGTCCTAGGCCTAGCCTTAGGCCTCCTCTCCCTGGATTACGGTCGAAGCGGCCGCCAACTAAAGCGGCCGCTAGTTCAATAACGGTAATCTGTATGGAACGCCGTGTGCGCTTTGATTGTCGTTGTTTTGTAATCTTTGATTGTCATTGTTTCGACAGGTTTTCTTTACCTCGGACGTAAATAACAATCTACATTATTATGTAATTTATTCTCTTTTTTTTACAGATTGAATGTGATACGCGTACGTTCTTTTAAATGAAATGGCGAATCGATGATTACTTATTTTAACTGTTCTAAATGATATACATATGTTTAATAAAGTCTAAAATACATTGTGGTGTTTATATTGTATATTAATATAATATAATAATAAGCCAATTATTAAGAATTATATATAAATAAACCAATCAATAAAGTATATCAAAATATATAAATATATTAATAATTAAAAATATTTGTTATTGTATATTAATTAATTAGTAAAATAACTAGTAGTGTTCGCAATCATAATTTAATTACAATAACATGATGACAGCAATTTATTTGTACGTAAATTATTAATGCAATACTGTATAAAGATTCAATAGTACATAATATGTCAAATGAGATATCAAGATTCGGCAATACCGTACGTAAATTATTAATGCAATACTGTATAAAGATTCGATAGTATGTAAAAATGAGATATAAAGATTCGGCAATACCGTACGTAAATTATTATTGCAATACTGTATAAAGATTCAATAGTATGTAAACGAGATATAAAGATTTGGCAATACCGTATACGTAAATTATTAATGCAATACTGTATAAAGATTCGATAGTATGTAAACAAGATATAAATATTCGGCAATACCGTACGTAAATTATTAATGCAATACTGTATAAAGATTCGATAGTATGTAAACGAGATATAAAGATTCGGCAATACCGTATACGTAAATTATTATTGCAATACTGTATAAAGATTCGATAGTATGTCAAATGAGATATCAAGATTCGGCAATACCGTACGTAAATTATTAATGCAATACTGTATAAAATTCGATAGTATGTAAATGAGATATAAATATTTGGCAATACCGTACGTAAATTATTATTGCAATACTGTATAAAATTCGATAGTTAAATGTAAATGAGATATAAATATTCGGCAATACCGTACGTAAATTATTATTGCAATACTGTATAAAATTCGATAGTTAAATGTAAATGAGATATAAATATTCGGCAATACCGTACGTAAATTATTATTGCAATACTGTATAAAATTCGATAGTATGTAAATGAGATATAAAGATTCGGCAATACCGTACGTAAATTATTATTATTGCAATACTGTATAAGGATTCAATAGCATATAAACGAGATATAAAGATTCGGCAATACCGTATATGTAAATTATTATTGCAATACTGTATAAGGATTCAATAGTATGTAAACGAGATATAAAGGTTCGGCAAAATATATTTCGATATATGTATTAGTTAATAGTAAATACAAATAAAATATACATTGATTTATCGGCAGGCAAACTTAATTATTATAGAAATATAAAGATTTGATAGTACATGAGTTGGCTTATATTTATTTAGCTGTAACTCAACTCGCCATAGGCCATGGCGTTGACAACGACAATCAAAGATTAAAGCGCACATGGCGTTCCATACAAATGACGATATTAAACTGGCGGCCGCTTTGGTTGGCGGCCGCTTCGACCATACTCCCTCTCCCTGCCCTGCTGAATATGAATCTGGTAGCTACTCTACTGTCTGTAAAAACGCTGTTCCATCTCCATATAGCTAACCTATATGCTTAGTTTTTCGGCTGTCGATTATGGAAGGGCCAAATTTATATCCTCTCAAGTTCAACCAAATAGCCTAGAGTTTTAATTTTCCATTTCCAATATGTTTAGACTAGGCTAGGCTTGGACCTAATCTAGGCCTAGAAATAATATAATTTAGTAAATTAAATTAGCCTTCAGAAACTGTCGGTGTCATCACATCATTTCGCAAAGAAAGGAGATTTGTTGTACGAGATGAATAGTATGTGCACGGTGTGCTCACATCATCAAAACTAAGCATAGCGCATGTGCATCATCTTGGTTGTTAAATTTAGACAAACTTGATTTGTTTTAATTGTAACACCACAACGTCGTCAAAGCAAACTCTGATTAGAGCGTGCCTTCTCTAACACTGAAACAGTATTCTGAAACCATCTCCTCCTCCTGTCTTCTGTCATCCTACTTGCTTGCTCCCTAGTCTTTTCATAACACCACAACACATCATTAAATTGGTTTCATTGTTTTTTTTTTCTGGATGTAGGCAAGAAAGCTGTCAACTTCAGCCATTCGACAGGGTCAATTGGTCAAGGTATGAAAAACTTCATTAACTTTTTTCGTTCACCTTTAAATGTACCCCTGTATAAAGTGGATGTACCCACTTATGTTATAAATTATTGTTTGGTTATATTTATTTAGACGCCTCTACAAGTATATGGAGTTGGTGGACGGTATGCTACTGCCCTTTATTCAGCTGCTACAAAGGAAAAACAACTTGATCAAGTCAATAAAGAGCTTGTAGAGTTCCAAGTAAGTGGTCCAATTGTTAGCTTTTAGTATCTGTACACGCAATATTCAAATGCCAACTTTTGTCAAAATGTGAGGCAAATGTACACCAATCATACATGTATGTTAAAGCGTGTAATAATCACTCTAGCCTCCACTGAGCCCATGCCGCATATACCGCATCCATGGTTGAGAATACACATTAAGAGGATGACTGTAATGAACAAACACACACAAGGAAGAAAAGTGTTGGTGAGTGATCACCTTCTTCCCTCAGTAGTATTTGTGTTACTGATTTTAACATTTTACTACATTATATACATCATTTCATTGTTTAATAGAATTTATTGAAGAAGGATGTAAAATTGGCAGATTTTGTTGGTAATCCAGTCATAAGGAAGCAAGATAAATCAGGTATGTAAAATTGAGATTAGGTTACTGGGATTTTTCCTTTCTGAATAGATGTTTTTAATTTGATTAGAAGATTGTGGGTCACATGATATTCACTAAATACTCTATTGAACTCTTACCTCACAGTGCAATATCCTTGCCACATGAAAATATAACCTTTCATCTTTCACCCTGTGAAATTAATTGTACCATTGCACTCGTAAATATTCCTTTTTTGTATAATAATCCACTTCTCATACAAACTATTTTAGTTTATTATCTAAACTCCATATTTCTAAATTCCTTTCTGAAAGTTTGTTAGTTCTACTATATGTTACCAAATTGTTCCCATATTTATTATTAACTTGAATAAAATATTTTGTTAAAACATTTTTCAGGAGTCTTAGGGAAATGGATGAAGGAGAAAAAGTATTCAAAGGTTACAGAAAACTTTGTTACGATGTTGACTGAAAACAATAGAGTAAAAGAGCTGAATGATATCTTCAGTTCCTGGAACCAGATCATGGGAGCACACAAGGGAGAAGTTGTCTCTACAATCACAACAGCTACTGTAAGAAGATTCAGTATAGTATAAAAACAATACACTCACGAAATCAGACTGATGGAAACTATCTCAAATATATATAGTGTAACCTCTCCTTTGGGACATGCCTACTGTAAAAACAATCAAGAAAAAATATGTTTCGACAATCCTATTCAGGGGAAACCTCTAATGCCCTAGCAAACAAATTTCTAGTAGATTTTTAATATTATCACTAGTTGAAAATTTCAAAGGTAGCTAATGTTTGCTGGTTGTAATTTATTACAGAAAAAACCTTTCTTTTTAGTCCAGCAAATGTACACTATGTTATGCTTATTTATGGTATTTATTAACATTTGCTTGCTTGCTTGCTACAGTTGTTGTGTTCTTTATTTTGTTAGTTATATTTTGTAGAACTAGCAAGGATTTGCTTGTGGATAAAAAACTAAATTTCTAGCCATGTTAGACCTGATATAGAACCTTTTCCTGTGACTATAAACATACACTCTCGATTTTAGTTTTAGTAAAATCATGACATTGTATGTTTAATGGACTAGGAGACTTTGATATACCCACTCTTGGTTTATTTTGTAATAATGTAATTTTATATTTAGAGGTGTTGTAGATTCTTGTTTATTAAATTCTGCCTCCTATAATTTTCTGCGTCTCCTATAATTTTCTTTTGGCCTACAGATTAGTTATTACCATTCATGTATACCATGTATAGTAGAAACAATTATGATAGAATATTACCTGCATACATTGGATTGTAAAAGAATACAGTAGCTGTTTAATTTTAGAAGGAGTATTTTCTCATACTGATAATGTATTTCTATTTCAGGCCCTTGATGCAGCTGCTAAAAAGTCTCTAGAAACGTCATTGGCTGGCTTTATAAAGAAAGGTGAAACACTCAACCTGACCTTAAAGGTAAACACTTTATCGTTTCTTTGTAGTTTTTAGTTTAAAATAATAAAATTACAAAGTATTTTGGAAAGAAACATACAATTTTTTCGCTATACTTTGACATTTTAACCTTTCAGTTCATGTAAAATTTCAGAATAGTATACAAATAATGAATATTTATGAGTTGGATGGATATTTCATGAGCACCTACTTTTATTCAATTTATCCATCGTAAAGTTAGAAAAGCTAGGCCATTCAAAGAGACAGTGCTTACTTTAATCATGGAGTAGAACAGTTATAAGACAGCGCACATAACAATTTCCGAACACGATTAGTCAATGTCGCGTGGCAAAAATAAAGTGTTAATTATCACCAATAGATATCACTTTGCTTTAGGTAGGGTTAACAGCAAATTACATGTGATGCGTAATTAATCAATTAAATTGCAAGAATACAATCAGCTCTGTTAAAATAATAGAATTAGAAGGTCATGGAAGTCATGAAAATTAACTCTTTGAGATAGCATATGAACCATTTGATGTGAAATGAAGGAGAATGGGTAGTAAGATTACATTTGTCCAATGCCACTAGGTTATTAATTACTGCAGTCTAAGGGCCTGTTCGTAGGGGTTGAAAATACCAGGTTATTCCCGATTTCCGTTCGCGTGACCCAAATAACTTTTGCCTCAGGCTACAAAAAATTTGAGGCAAAATGTTCACCAAATTTGCAGGTTATTTCAGCGATAATCCAATTATACTCGGCCTTCGAGGATAATAAATCTCCGATAGAGGCAATGTGTCAAATTTTGACAAACGTTCGCTGCCTAGGCCCGTCATTTCTCCTACGAAGCTCTTCCATACACGCTTCGAGAGCGATCGTCAGCTGGTGCTGTCCTTGTTGGTGTAGACCGCTTAGTAGGCCTAGCTGGTCGGTGGTGTTTCGTGTAACATTGGGCTCAAATTCTTTGTCAAGGAGTAAAATAATGGTTGTCAGGAGAAGGCATATTTCGGCAGGATTATCGGCGTTAAGAGGCATAAGGTTTGTCGCAAGGATAAGCAGTGTAAAAGGTAGCAAGTAATTGTTATTGTAAAGAAAGATCGCGACTATAAAATATACAACACGAAACTAGCGTGCGAAAATGGGGTCGTAGGTTGTAAAAAGACAACTGACCTTAAAACGTAATTTCCGGTTTGTGATTCGTCGATTAAAAATTTAAGCGGTTAAATATTTCAAGTACGAACAACGCTCAATTTATAACCCGAGGCATGGGTGAAATTAAGCGCTTATTTTAACCACCGTACGAACACGACCTAAATGTATAATGTTTTTTTTTTCGCCAACAGGTGGATCCATCTATTATTAGCGGTATG